>NW_017257776.1:0-3278 GCF_001594055.1 Mycetomoellerius zeteki
TCAAAAAAAATTATTTTTTTTAGTAATGGGGGGCTAGCTTCACAGGGGTCAAAAGTACGCATCTCACTGGCAGTCATTTTTATTGATTTTTTGCGAAGAGCCTTTTCATTGAACTGAGGAGGCTTATTAGTTATGGTTTCACCATAATCAAATATAATGAGTCGGAAGTTTAGGATTTCAACAGTAAAATAATTCTTCATAAGAATTAAATGATAGATAATGTGACCCATACCATAAACACATACATTCTCAAAAACGTCATGCATAATATCACTACTTGGATTGTCAGTTACTTCAAAAGTCTCAATCTCGTTTAGAGGACAGACTTTTCATTGACTCCAATTAAAGATACATTACCAATATTGCAATCTATTCCGTGCTGTAATTTATTCCTGAGTAAACTTGAATTTTCCTCTGTTTGGATTTGAATTAAAGATTTATGAGCATGACAGAAACGACATGGAAAATTTGCAGTAAATCCCTCTGCAAAACCAAGCAATGAATGGAGAGCTAAATTATCAGCCACTAGAAGAGCCATGACGAAATAGACTTTATGAACAACATTATTTATAATAATTTCAATACCATTATTGAACAAAGTTTAACTCTTTAATAAGAATCTTGAATGTTCGCTTATTACCGTAATTAATACGATCAGATGTATTAAAAAGCAAAGCCAAAAAAATATTATCTAAAGAGTCTTGAAATTATGAGGAAAAACATGCTATTTTAACATAGACAGCACCAAGCTTAGCACTATGGGATCCAATTTCTTTATCGACTTCAAAATCATCATAAAATATAAAAAGAGGAATTATAAGCTTCTCATCAAATAATTTTTTTTTCTTTTGCCAATGAGATCCATGGATATAGTCAGCTAAAAAATCCTCGCATGAAGTTGTACTTAAAACGTTTTTAATAATATAGAACACATTTGGTAACTCTAGAAAAATTTTCAGAATTTTCCTCAAAGGTACAAATTGTCCTTTAGCATTATTGATTTCAACAAATGTGTGTATCATCAATTTTTTGAGTGAACATATCAGGAGCGATATTATAAACTTCAGGTGCAATATAAAATCCTAATTTTTTCAAATATTGTAATCTTAAGTACTCTGAATTTAAATCTTCAAATGGATTTTTTAATATATTTATTTTACAACAAATGTCATCGATAATATTAGAGTCAAGATTTTGCCTTTGAAGTATGACCAGTCTCTCATTGCTGTCTACTGATACTGAAATATCAGTAGATAGCAATGAGAGACTGGTAGATAAAAAATGAGTAATATGTGTTCTATATATTCTTGAATCATTTTACGGGGGTAACCAGGTTTACTGTACAGTTTAGCAATTAGTATGGAAGTATAAGATCTGATTTGATTTTTCAAAAAAGTCTTATCGAATAGAAATGTATCATGTGGGAGAAAGTTTCTTGTATTGAATTATCAGAACATGAAGATAAATTATCAGCTTTGCACTCATAATTTTTTAACTCATCACTAGGCAAAATATTAGACCTATTAAATATTCTTTTAGAAAAATTTTCATTATTCATAAAATCTGAAGTATATTATTAGTAACAGCTTGAAAATAGAACTTATTTAAATGACGTTTATAGCTACTCCAGTTAGAACATTGTTGATAGCACCCAACTTCGGTGCACTTGAAAACAGAAGAGTTATCATTAAGCTTATGAATAAGTTTTAGATGCCTGTGTAATTGATTTATTCCATTCAATCTCAATGCACATATAAAGCAAAACGGCATTTTCATAAATAGCAATCTTCAACTAATGAAGAATAATAAAAAATAATAAAATTCTTTTAATTCGGCGTATTATAAATATGTATATGTATACATATGTGTGTACGTGTATACATATAAAGTAATCTTAAAAATTAAATCGTCGCAATATCCGCAACAATACCTCTAAATATTAAAGTAAAAATAGAAGTTGCAATAATTTTCTAATTGCATGTTGCATTTGGAAAAAAAAACAAAACAGAACAAACGCTGTATAATTACAAAGTATTCTACTTACGAGGAGGAAACTTTTTGAATAATTTTGGAAGTTGAGCGTTAGACTTCCATTCATCAAATTCGGTCGTTAATTCATACAATTCTTTTTGAATGAGTCTCCACAAACGGTAACTCTCAGGAGAGTATTCTAGGTGGGCTGCATGAATAACTTTGAAACACAAATTTAAAGCTCTTATTGGAGATTGACGGAGAAATTGTGTTTCCGTTTCAAGAACAACATAACAAACATCTATATCAGTTATAGATGATTCATAGATAATAACATATGGCTGTACAGTAATGCCCCAATTGATCAGCTTTTCCTTTCTATTTTGCATAAACTGTTGGAGTTTTCCAACACTCTGAAAATAAAACATCTTAATTTATTAAAGTAAAATCAAGAATAAATTAAGATAAAAAAATTTTTCTAAAAATGTTTGGATCAAAGACAGAAAATATGTAAATATAAAAATAAAAATAATAAATAAAGGGCGAAGTAAGAGTCAATACATAAAAATTATAGTCCGAAAATTGGTGAAACATGAAAGCTTGAGTCAGTCTGAATAAAAAATATAAAATAACATTTAATTAAATAAATTGAGAAACACATAAATAAATAACAGAAATTACAAGTTTCGGCTACCAGATTGAGCCCTCTTCAGATACAGTTTTACATGGATTTGATATACAATAAGTTCTCGTAAAAAACGCATAATAAATCTTTTTCGGATGTAAAAATATACGCCGTTCACATGCCATTCGTGATCAATGACTCTTGGAAATCTAATCACAATACAATATAAAGTCACATTACAATATAAACGTATAAATTCAAACAAATAATAACTTACCAAAAGACATGTGTAAATTACTTTAAAATTTTTCCATAGAAAACGGTTGTGTATGGTATGTCGGCATAAAGCGAACATTGTGCGACAATTATAATGTACTTTCTTACACATCCGATTGTCGATACAGATCAACACATACTGAGAGAGGAGACGGAATGTTAGTAACAAAGAGTCAAAGTTTATTTATAATAGGTGCATATGCCTTGTGGAGACCTTCCGTGTCAGTTTGTAAATTTAAACTAACGGTCTGCTTTTTGATGTTGAGCATCTCGGAAGTTAGGCGTTTCCTGTAGCAAGGTTCTTCATCTAAAACTCTTACATTGTCCCATTGGAAGTCATGGTCATACTGTCATCTATGCTCCGTTATGACTGATCGAGTAGATGTATTATATTTGATATGGTTAC
>NW_017257776.1:4480-4701 GCF_001594055.1 Mycetomoellerius zeteki
GTAGCTAGCGATGGGCAATACTTTCAATGATTCATTTGTAACCATTTTTTCACAATCAAGTTGCATTTTCATCAAAATAACAGCGAGAACTTAGTTGCAATACATTCGACCTATTATTATGTGGTAAAGGATCTTTCTGTACCCTAATGAATTCTCGCAATTTGTTAATGCTATAAAACGACACCCTCATATGATCGCTCCTTAATCTATTAAACTTCTCA
>NW_017257776.1:6437-20585 GCF_001594055.1 Mycetomoellerius zeteki
AGTAAAATAAAGAAGTTTCACGCTACGATAGTCGTGTTATTTGCGCAACATCTCCCGCGCTTGACTCCTACTGCCCTTGTTCTTTCATTGTTTTTTGATAAATACCTCAATTTGTGAAATTATTCCCTCCTGAATTTCTATATTATTTAATATATTTTATATAATATATATTTATTTAATATATGTTTATTTATTTACTTATATTTATTTTTATATGTATATTTATTTATTTAATGTATATTTATTTTATATAACATAAAAGCTAATATTTTAAATATATGTAAGTCCTTAAAAAATTTGCTTTTTAATGAAAATAAAATTTTGTCTTTAATAGTACCTTCTGAAATCTCATCACTTGTTAAAAGTAGCAAATTATCTTTTAGGGCCTCAGATTTATTTTCTTCGTTCTTGAGAGCTTCTATAATACGATCACAAAATCCTTGATAAGAAATGTAGGCCTTAATTTTATGCTCGGCGTACAGCAAGTCAAAATCTATTTGAAACTAAAAAAGTATGTCCAAATTAAAAGTCAACTTATAGTATAATAAAACACAAAACAATAAATAATATTAAATATTAACCAAAGTGTATCCAAGGTTTTCCTTGAGAGCTGGATATTTGTTTATATAACTTGAAATATTTTGCACTTCTTTCGATTCTTTTTGTACTTGTGCAGTTTTTAGAATTGCTTTATTTTTAAATTTGTTTTTAACATTAACATTTGCTTTATTTTTATTTCTGTTTGTAACTCGACATTTCGATTCAACATGTAATATTGCAACATGTAAAATTCTTTGTTTAGAAGTATCCCTCCAATACTGTACTATTGTTGACCAAGGTTCTACCATGGTATGTTCTCTTCAAGGAAGTTAAATTTTCCTTGTAGATCATCATTCACTGAAATAAAAAGTGTATAGAATAAATTATAAAAAAAATAAAATTTAAAGTAAATATCTAATATCCATTTTCTATTATCAAACGATAGAAAAATATGCAAAGAAACACCACACAACTAATTTCCTAAATCATTTTCATGATCTGAATCTAATCGATCTTTGTTTTGCATAATAATGCCCAATGCTTTAAATTCTTTCCGAATGGAATAATACTTTGTAATTAATTTGCCTTTAGTCAACAATTTCCTTCCATTGAAAATTCTGTATGGAATGTAATAAATCTCCTACCAAAATAAGATCATCGTAAATGCAAAATCTACACAAAGAAGTACAATTTATTATAAACTTGATAATAAAAGCCTGCTAATTATCTTACACTATCTTCTTCAGAAAATATATATTGTATGGCACCTACGTTCAGCGAAGTCTGCATTTGAAATTCTGAGAATAAAAAATATAACCTTCTATAAGAAAAATCGATAACTTGAAGCAACTTAAGAAAAAATGACTGTAGGAGAACTTCCCTTGTTAGAATTAATCAATAAAAAATGGGCTTACTTTTCTAATTTGCTTAATTTATTCTCGATAATAATTTCTGTCAATTTGTTTCTGTCTTTTTCCTGTTTCAAACAAGGGCCTTGCTTCGCCAATTGCAAAATACATCTACCCGTAGTCGATTTATTTAAGAGAAGTCGAAGTTGCTAAAAAGAAGGATTCAAAGTTCTTGGAAAATATTAATCAAATTTTTTAAATGAACAAAAAGCATTTTGTGCAAGGATACTGTAGGATATGAAATTATTGATAACTTACTTCAACCCGTGTTACATTGGATTCATTACTCTCGAAACTTCTTTTTTTTTAAAGGAATATTTTTGGGGATTTTCTGAATATTTTCTAATGATACATCTGAAGTAGGGTAGAGCGGGGCTATATGAGCATAGGGGCACATTGGTCAACGTTAAATATATCGGTAACCGAGGCGTGTACAAACACGTCACTCTTGCATCAGACAAGCACGGAGATGCAGATTACTGCGCTGAGTACGCCCATCTTCGCTCGATCGTCAGTCGAAAGATATAACAGCTTTTTTAGTTTTGTGTAGTGAAAGTAAAGTCATTACGTAAGTATTCTTTTTGGTCTACGTAATAATTGAAACATTTAAAAGAAACCAAATATACTCTTTTATTACAAGTTATTAGTATACTTTGTAATTTCAACATGAAAGTTGTTATTTGATTTACAGTTTTGTTGTTATAAAATCATATTTGAGCCGACATCGGTATGGGACTAGTTGGGTCAAGTGACCCAACTAACCCCGCTTATACATTGAAATCTATTCTTTCGGTAATTGTTAAGTTTATCCTCCTTACCTCTGATGTTGATAAAATTAAGCTCATTCGACGCATTTTTGCACGAAATAAATGAATCTGGTAAAAAAACTGTCATTCTGACCCACGGACCGAGACATTAATCGTTAAAGTTGACGATAGGTTAGGAAATCTGTTACATCAATGAATGGCAGAAAGAGACACGAGAACGTGTAAGTGAAGCTAAAATAAGTATTTTCTGCTTCCATTACACAAATTCTCTACTGCAGAAAAAAAATTATATATAAAATAATTTGTTTTTAAAGCAGAAAATGTGTATTTTTAAAGCAGAGAATTTGTATTTTTAAAACAGAGAATTTGTATTTTTAAAGTAGAGAATTTGTTTTTAAAGTAGAGAATTTGTTTCTAAAGTAGAGAATTTGTTTATAAAACAGAATTTGTATAACCTTTTATATATAACCATTTGTATAACCATCGATATGACAGGTTTCATAACCTGAATATCTGTCAACTTTAACAATTAATATCTTGGTTCGCGGGACACTCTTTTTTGCCAGATTCATTCATTTCGTGCAAAAACGCATTGAATAAACCTAATTTTATTAACATCAGAGGTGAGGAAGCTAAACTCAATTCTGCAATTTTTTAAATTATACAATATAACCTTAATACACACCTTAATTACCTTCATGGCTCAACTTGCCCTTCAGAGTTGCCCAATATACCCCATTGGTGGGGCATATTGATCCACTTTGCATCCTTGCAATTAACGTAATTTCTTTCGAATTTACGAGATATATTAAGGGTTTATAAGTACTTAATTGTTGAGGTAGATAAACATGCAACGTTTTAAAGCATTTACCACTATCATAATTGTGTGAAGATTTATAATAATTTAAAGAAAAAGTGGCTCAACTATTCCCGCCCTACCCTACTCTGAAATAATAAAGTGAGTGTTTGAAACTAGAAATTTACTGAAAAGGATTCAAAATTCTTGGAAAAAGTTAATCAAATTTTTAAAATATATAAAAAGCATTGTGCAAAGATACTCCAGATTACAAAATTATTGATAACTTACTTCATTTCGTATCACATTGAATTCATTACTCTCGAGTCTGATTATTTTTGAAAAGATATGTTTTGGGATTTCTTGAATATTTTTCAGTGATACATCTGAGGTACTCTGAAATAATAGATTTGGAAACTAGAAATTTTGGTTTTTTTGAAATAAAAATGTTTAAAATAAATATCTCAAAGTATCCTTACTGGTTGTTCAGTAATCAAATGTAGCCTGGTTAATCTCGCATCCAAGACTGTCATAATTATCTAAGGCTGAGTCAGTTGAGTGTAGCGCCACGCGAGGGCGCAGCTTGCGCGACCGCCGCTTACACAGAGCGCTCTCTTCTCAACGGTTTTCTTCGTTATTGTTGTGAGTGACAGGTTTTCACGGCAAAAAGGGTCAATTCCAGAGGGTTGTGGTGTTGGCATGTGCGCTGTAGCATCGTGATCGAGTCGGGGAGCTTCAGCAGTATCGCAGAATTCTATCGAGGGCAGTAAAAACATCGTGAGGACGCGGCCTTCCATTATTAAGGGTTATGTTATACTGAGTCGGAATGTCGCCTGACGCATCCTTCTTAAACGTAACCCCCTTTTTCTTTTCTCTCTTGTGCCTGACGTTAAATCTCGGGCGGCGGGTTGCTCCCGCCTGTGCGAATCTGATGAATTGGCTCAGATTACCTTCGAACGCTCAAAGCGTTCAAGCAAGCATCAAACGTGATGCCTTGCTTATATCATGCCTGACGAAGGTTCTCAGGCGGCGCTTAGCAGGCGCCATTACTACGATGTCTGACGAGCGGCTCAGGCAGTGCTTATATGCGCAACGCACCCAACTTGAACTTCTAATAATGCAGCCGTGCTCCTCGCACGAATAAACGGGGCCTGAGATGCGGCTCAGGCAGCGGCTCTTGCTGTTAAGTATAAGCGGGGCTTGAGATGCGGCTCAAGCAGCGGCCCGAATTCAGTAAATTAGCTGTTACCAAAATTTATCTACGAGGAATCGGGACTTACAACCCCTCCCCTCTTGTTCTTGTGTGATTTGCTTACAGATAGATCGTTGTGACCAAACGGGAGGATACTTAACATCGTGAAACTATCGGCAATGAAGAAAGGAAACCACGACATTGAGAATTCTTTCCGCCTGGTTCTATTTACACTAAACTTCATTTATACAGAAATTTTGATTATCTCAATAAATATTATAGATTATTATTTGCCGTCATCTTTCCTATGTCATCAGCTTGCATCTCGCCGGCCGAATTCCTTCTTAATGTTCGTAACTGAACACTGGTTTAGGCGAAAGAGGTATAATAATCTCATTTGTATCATTGCTATATAATTGTTTAATATCTTTATTATTATTCTGAAAAAAGAGAGGAAAAAATGAAAGTAAAGAAAAAATGATAAGCCAAAGGACCTTTACAGGCTTTCTGTAATAAGTCATAATTTAAGCTTAAATCTTAAGCCGTAAAAAATTGACCAATCATAGTTGAATATGAAAAGAATAATTGACTGTAACTGATCAATTTCTTACAGCTTAAGATTTAAAATTTAGATAATGGCCTATTGTAGAAAGCCCATTAATTATTTTATGTTAGACATATATTTTATGTTAAAAAATTAGTATAATTATGTTATGTTATTAGGTCAAAAATATAATGTAAATTCTAATGGAAAAGAGAAACTCAGAATAGAAAATTTAATGAAATTCTTGAGATTTCATTAAGGACGAAGTAATTATTAAGATCTCTTATAGCTATGATGAATTTAAAGTTCATGTGCAGTCTTCGCAAACATATTACATTATTAGAAATAGATTATTAAAAATTATCTTTTCTTATGATTTGCATAAAAAGAAATTAACTTTATCATATTCATATTATTCGTACTAATATTTTTATAAATGTATTCATATTAATATTTTAATATTTGATAGATCGGATTGGTAAGATATATTGAAGAAGGGCTTTTTAATTATTTATACAATTTAAGTAGCTCTTTAAATCTTCATCAAATCACCCAAGGATTATTAAAAATACAATATATATAAATTCGATTATATGTACATACTTTAATTAACGGAAGACAGTTTTGTATTTTATTAACACAAATAATAGCATACGAAAAAATATACAACATGATTTACATCAGAAAGAAACTTTATATAATTTTTTACTTCTGTTATCATCATCAAATATTTACAGTAATTATGTGTCTTAAATATTTTGTATAATTGCCAATACTGTAGTAACTCTAATAATGACAAACCTCAATTTTACTCTCCTTGATCAATTCTTTTAAGTTTTTTACAAATCTCATTCTATGGCCAGGAACTGGAATGAGAGAATCTAATACATCCTTCCATGCAGGTTCTAATAGAATTTGAAGTTCATCAGTCTCTATACAATTACCTACAAAACATTCAGATAGGATATGCGATAAAACACTTATTTGAGACCACAGACAATTTATTTCTAGAGAAGACCAATACAAGCTGTAATGATTATATTATGTACATTATACTGCGATACAGAAATTAATTGTCTAGCAAACAAAAGATTTAGAACAAATAAATTAGTTATTTTGAATATTTAAAGTACTTATACAAAAAAATTTATATTTTCGTTATCATTTTTAAAGTTTTAGTTTATAACAATAAAAATTATAATAAATAAAGTAAATAAACTGCAAAAATATGTTGTTCAATAAAAACAGAATATTATGAAACACAGCTTTCATACGTATACAGTTTGTTTATAGTTTAATATGCAGTATATGTATACCGAACATCTTTAATTTCAATGTATGTTTCGTCAATAAATGTGTATATTATATTATATCCTATATATTTTCTAAATTTACATAAAAGATAGATTTTATGAAATTTGACGAAGATTTATAATTATTTGTTGACACACGAATTATTAAGAATATATACAGAAAAATGTTTGGCATTTTTTATCAACATAACTTGTTGAATATGAATTCATATAATTTATATCAAATCTATATGATTGTAGTAAATGGTGACTGCTTTTCAGCAACACAAGCGACATAATGGGCGAGTTCAAGTTAGCAAAGCGGCTAGGTCTGCTCGCCAAGCAATTAAGGGAATGCTGGAGCGATGGCCGAACTTGATTGAGGTCGATATAATATAGATTTTCTGAAACTTACGTCTGTACGCTTATGCCCTCTAAGTGCCCTACAGCGCGTTAGCCTTGAAGCCAAACGCAATCGCATGTCTTCTCCTTCTACCACATAAGCTCCTACTCACTCTAACGAGTGCGTTCGAATATGTGACGCGACAAACTTGAATAATATCACGTTGTAACATATATACACTGTCAGTACTAAAAATCTGTAATATATGTAATGTGAAGTAGAGATTTTTGAAATACTGACAGTATTACACGGCTGTAATAGCACGTGTTCTTATGTCCAATGCCCTTTTAGATTAGAATATCTATCAGTACATAGCGTGCTTTCAAGCAAGAGACAGATGACATGACCATTGCATCACACTATGCCTCTTGCTGGAAAGCACCAACAATGTGTCTACAGATACATGTATACATTGCACGTATTTGTAGTTGCTCCATCTGTTCTTGTTATTTCTAATAAAAAGAAATAAAAGTTATAGTGAAATATTTAGATATTACTGATATGTGTGTAACATACAATATTGTACTTTATAATATATGTGAATTATATACTATGTATATTATAATATATGTGAATATGAACACATATATAGAAATAGAAGTTACTTGTGTTGAAACATTCATGCACATATTATGTCTATATGCAATATTAAAATTATATTCATACAATATGTGTGTGTATATACATACAATTTAATTCTAACAATGCATATAAAAACATTAGTGAATATGAATAACAATTACATTTTATGTGTCTTATAACGTGTGCACATGTACGTATACAATGATACACATAAAATATTCCAATGTTATATCCAGACATATATTGGTGATACATGCAATGCTAAAACTATATTTTAGATGTATTATGTATGTATAGTATATACATGTGTGTATATATACGGGTGTTTGATAATTAATGAAAAATTTTCTCGCAGAGGGTTAGAATGGATTAAACTGAAAAGAAAAGTCCTCTACCATTTAAAAATTTTCGCAATAGTTAACGAGATATTAATTGATAAAAATATGCAAATTCGCCAGGCCCATCGCCAAATGCAAGCGCGCGGCTGGATACTAGACATTTTGTCGCGAATGGCGTCGAATTTTCAGCTATAATTATTCTTTGAGCTATGATTATTCTCTGTTCATATCAAAACGAAATCTTCAAACGAAAAATTTATTTTTGCATGCACGTATGTCGGAAGCATGCGTGCATGCGTGCATACATGCATGAGCAGCGAGCCGGTGTGCGTCTACATGCAGTACCGCGCGCCAAAAAAAACTTTCTTTTGTTCTCTACGCGCGGTAAGAAAATGACAGATTGCTATCATTTCCACACCACCTTGCGGTAGATAGCACGGTGCGTTTTTTTTATTTCTCCAATAGATCTAATCCACTCTCATGCTTTAATGCAAAAATTGTTCAAAGTGTCGTCCTCCCTCTCGTATGCAGAGTTCGGCCCTTTGAACAGTGCTACGCGGTGCGCTATTTCCGGTGTAATGGTGCTCGAAGACTGCAATGATAGCTTCACGAACCTCGTTTTCTGTATCATTGCGCCGGGGCTCGACTGATTCTTTAATATAGCCCCAAACGAAGAAGTCGAGAACATTTATATCTGGCGACAGTGGTGGCCAGGCGACGGGACCTCCCCGACCTATCCATCTATCGCGATAACGCGTATTCAAGATATCGCGAACATCTCGACGAAAGTGCGTAGGAGCTCCGTCGTGTTGACGAGTGTCAACTCCTACACGATGCCTAATATTTGATTGTTTTTTGTCTATATATATTATAATACAGTATTAAACAAAAAACAATCAAATATTAGGCATCGTGTAGGAGTTGACACTCGCCAATTGTTTTATCTTCTGTATCCAAGTATACGGACGCGTCGCGTCGCGCAATATTAAGGAGCACCCGTTTCTTCTATACGTTACAATGAGGATCCGATATACTGCGCGGAAATACGCCGATATATTAATTACGTACGGTTTAGCAGGAGAAAATGCGCATGCCGCGGCACGAATTTACGCGGCGAGATTTCCGAGGCTTGCGCGACATCCAAGAGCATGCCAAATCTTGCGTGTAGTGCATCGAATGCGAGAAACGTCTCATTCACGATCAGAGGTTTGCTGGTGGTGCTCCAGTGCGTCGTCGTATCCGTCGCGAAGAAGAAATTCTTAACGCATTCTACGATGATCCTGGAACCAGTTTGCGTAATGCGGCAAACGATTGTGGCGTGTCGGTATACGAGATACATACATCGCGTTGTACATGAGAACGGATTGCGCTCCTATCACTACCAGCGTGTACAAAAACTGCTGCCAGGAGATGCACAACGACGAGTAAATTTTTGTGCAGGTATTGTTGTCGCAAATATTAAAAATCGATTTTTAATATTCGCGTTACTTTTAACGTATAATAATCGCTAATAAAATATGATGTACAGGCTTCCTTGCGCAATGTCGGCGGAATGTAGATTTCCCCGACTTAATTTTATGGACCGACGAAGCTATGTTTACTCCGAACGGCGTCTTCAGTTCGCGTAACCATGTTTATTGGGGAGAGGAAAATCTTCACGTCGTTCGCGAAGGTGCGTTTCAGCATAGGTGGTCCATAAATGGGCAGGAATGATCGCGAACCAAGTGTGTGGTAAATATTAATCGTATTAATTAAATAATTATCTTCCCGCTGCAAAATGTAAATATTTTCGACAATAATTTTCAGATCGATCCGTTTTTTCTCCCGCCGCGTTTAAATGGTGAGATTTACGCGGACTTCTTACAAAACGAATTGCCTGCTTCTTGCGGATGTGCCCCTTCATGTGCGAGTGCAGATGATACATCAACACGACGGAGCTCCTGCGCACTTTCGTCGAGATGTTCGCGATATCTTGAATACGCGTTATCGCGATAGATGGATAGGTCGGGGAGGTCCCGTCGCCTGGCCACCACTGTCGCCAGATATAAATGTTCTCGACTTCTTCGTTTGGGGCTATATTAAAGAATCAGTCGAGCCCCGGCGCAATGATACAGAAAACGAGGTTCGTGAAGCTATCATTGCAGTCTTCGAGCACCATTACACCGGAAATAGCGCACCGCGTAGCACTGTTCAAAGGGCCGAACTCTGCATACGAGAGGGAGGACGACACTTTGAACAATTTTTGCATTAAAGCATGAGAGTGGATTAGATCTATTGGAGAAATAAAAAAAACGCACCGTGCTATCTACCGCAAGGTGGTGTGGAAATGATAGCAATCTGTCATTTTCTTACCGCGCGTAGAGAACAAAAGAAAGTTTTTTTTGGCGCGCGGTACTGCATGTAGACGCACACCGGCTCGCTGCTCATGCATGTATGCACGCATGCACGCATGCTTCCGACATACGTGCATGCAAAAATAAATTTTTCGTTTGAAGATTTCGTTTTGATATGAACAGAGAATAATCATAGCTCAAAGAATAATTATAGCTGAAAATTCGACGCCATTCGCGACAAAATGTCTAGCGATGACCATTGCCGTTTATTATAAATAACGAGTGCCTAGCGACGGCGAACGCGCGCGATGCGCCTCGCTGGGCGGTCTTATCCAGCCGCGCGCTTGCATTTGGTGATGGGCCTGGCGAATTTTTATCAATTAATATCTCGTTAACTATTGTGAAAATTGTAAAATGATAGAGGACTTTTCTTCTCAGTTTAGTCCATTCTACCTCTCTGCGAGAAAATTTTTCATTAATTATCAAACACCCTGTATATAATAATATGTAGATTAATTGGAGTACATATTCACTAAAGTGTCTCTTTACATACAATGTTAAAATTAAATTTTATTTCTACATACATTCAATATATGTTTAATACAAATAAAATTCAAATATTATATATGAATAGGGAATATGTACATCAATCTCTTAGCATGAGTAACTTCTATTTGTAATGTATGTATATTCAAACGTCATAACAGTACACATACATATAATAATCTAATATAGCAAGTGCTATTTCTTTTTGTTAGGCGTAGCAAAAAGAAAAGAGTAGCTATGTTAGACATGTGTATATATGTGTGTGTGTATGTGCAATGTGTCCATATATTGACAATACATGTTACATTCAGACCTAAAATGACATTGGACATAGGGAAAAGTTGCACTACAGCCGTATACACTAAAAATATCGTAAATCTGTAATATACATAAAGTACAGATTTTCATTATCGATAGTGTATATCAGTACACAGCCGTAGTAGCACTTTTCTCTAAATTCAATACCATTTTAGGTCAGTATGTAACAGGATAATAACAGGTATAATCAATACATAGAGGTATTACATGTAACTACTCCATCATTTTTTGCTACGTCTAACAAAAAGAGATAGAAATTTTTCATGCCTAAATATACAGTTCTCTGATACATGTGTACTTATACTTATATTCAATATTAGGATATTGTATGTTTGTACATATTATAATGTGTGACTATGTACACATTACAGATAGAAATTATTTACACATAAATATTCGTGCAGATATTCTGTTTATATGCAGCTAATATTTGAATTTTATGTTTATTACAATGGGTGCATTGGTCTATAATTGAGGGGTTGGATTCTATATATATAACGGGATACGCGTGGATTTCGCGGGATAAATGTTGTCCGCGAGGACTAATTTTGGACATCGCTATTATTTCAATTTTGACGACTGATTCTTGTAGAGAATTTCATAGCGCATCTTTTTTGTCATTAAACGAAATTTGGAATTTTTTTTATTTTCAAGTTATAAACAAAAAAAGTAATTTTTTTAATGAAAAAATATCAATAAGTTTTTGTGTTCAACTCGCCATATCTCAGCCAAATATGAATATTTTTCTTTGAAATTTTAACAGGGTAAACTTCAACATGTTTCTCGAAATATAAAGCATATAAAAAATTTTCAAAACATTTCACAGCCAAATGCCGAATTTTTCAAAATATTCCTGTCGAATTAGTAGTTTTATTCATTCGATCACAAAAGTTATCGTACGAATTTTCAATTTGTTAACTTTTACCGGTACTACAATTTTGTTTATTAGTTAAGGAAGTTTTTTGGAAAGTTTTAGCTCTTTAAATATTATGGTTGTAAAATAATAACGATTTATAGTATATGTCGAACCGTTCGGTTCCGTGAAACGGAGGCAGCATGATCATCGTCCTACGTTTATAAACAAACTATTAAACCTCTTGAAGTTGGCTCAATTCCGTATGACACCGACTCCTGGAACATTTTCATACGACATGTGAAATTTATTCGTTGAGAAATATTTAATGCACATTGCTGCTCTTAAAAGTTAGGTACATATATAAAATATTATTTTTATTGTACATATATTAATAATTATTTTGGAAATGGGAAAGTAACATCAATCAAAGGCAGAAAACGAATTTTACAAGAAAACTTATGGACGAAAAATATTAATAAGATAAAGAGAAATAAAAAAACAATGAAAGAACAAGGGCAGTAGGAGTCAAGCGCGGGAGACGTTGCGCAAATAACACGACTATCGTAGCGTGAAACTTCTTTACCTTACTAAAGCGCTAACTAAAGCGTCTCCCGCGCTTGACTCCTACTGTCCTTGTTCTTTCATTGTTTTTTGATTTATAAGGAGTCTTAGTTAGGTTGATTTATTAAAGAGAAATAAGGTATTAGGGTTCTTCAATTATATCTCAACGGAACAAGGTATCACATATCAGCAAGCAGAGACACGTTGTCAAAAACTGAAAGAATTGTGGGCAGCGTTCAATGAAAACCAGCTACAACTGGAAGAATTACGCACAGAAAACGAGGCGCAAATGGAAGATGTGGTGAAAGAGGAAGAAGGAGAGAGGATCGTCTTCGAAACCATGTACTATCAAGCATTAGACAAGGTACGCAGCATCATGGCGGAAACGCAGCAAGCGGCCAACTTAGTGGTAATGCAAGAGCAGCAAACGAATAGAAGGAATCAGCCTCCAGGTACGATTGATGTTAAATTACCGACGCTAACCTTACCCGTGTTTGACGGTGAGTACGAAAAATGGATGTCCTTCAAAGATGCGTTTACGTCGTTGATACATGACAATCGGAAGTTAACGGCAATTCAGAAATTCCAATATCTGCGTAGTTCGGTAAAAGACGAAGCCTTACAAGTAATTAGTGGACTGAATACAACAAGTGAGAATTATGCAATTGCTTGGGACTTATTAAGGGCCCACTATGAAAATAAGAAATTGATTATAAACGGTTACTTAACACGGTTATTTCCGCAAATTACAAAGGATAAGCATAAAACTTTGAAGCAGTTTATAGTACATATTAGCACTCATTTGAAAGCGTTAGAAGTATTAGGACAACCCGTCGATCAATGGGACGCTGTCATTATATTTCTCGCTAGAAACAAATTGGATTTTCATTCACAGCGTGAGTGGGAGGAGGTAGTCGGACAGCAAGAACCAGATCATATGCCAACGGTAGAAGAATTTCTTAAATTTCTACAGGAAAGATGTCATTTGAGATGTTGAACAGTGGTAAGGTTAAACAGGAGCCTACGACGCAAGCTAGTACCAGCAAGAAAAATGAGAAGCGAGTAGCGTTGGCAGTCACCACATCAGCATGTCCGCTTTGTCAGGAGAAGCATCACATTTATAATTGCGAAGAATTCTTAAAAAGGTCGGTTCAGGATCGAAAGGCAGAGGTAAGACAGAAACAGTTGTGTATTAACTGTCTAAGAGCGGGATACTATGCAAAAGAATGTAGGTCTCCAAGTTGTCGTAAGTGTTCCAAGGCGCATAACACGCTGCTGCACGTAAATCAGACGAGCACGCAGTCAGGGTCCGTTGCGAGCTCTGATGCGCAATCATCAGAGGAAAACGAGAAATCGATGACTACCCACTGCAATTTTGTTCATTGTATGGATCAAGCGAATGATTCTACACAGAATAATGTGGCATTAACAAATAGTAGCAAGTCAAGTTCACATTCACTAATATTATTGGCTACCGCTCAAGTGTACGTTCGCGATGTTCAAGGAAACCAGCAACAATGTAGAGTTTTGCTAGATCCGGGTTCACAATCGCATTTAGTGACGAGGGAGTTAATCGATAAATTGAAATTGCCGTGCAAGAGAGCGAATCAAATCATTAATGGTGTCATGCAATGTCCGACGGAAGTTAGATATTCCACGAGTCTCTGTGTCGAGTCCCGTTATATCAACTTTAAAGCTAAAATAGACTGTTTGGTGCTTCCTACCATAACAGAGCGATTGCCACAAGTCAAATTAAACAAAGAAATCATTAAGTTACCTGAAGACTCTAGAATAGCAGATCCTTCCTTCGACAAGCCAGGTAAAATCGACTTACTGATAGGCGCCAGCTTATTTTGGAAATTATTGTGTGTAGGTCAAATACAAGGAAGCCGCGGGAATCCTACTTGGCAAAAGACCCTCTTGGGATGGGTAATTGGAGGCGAAATGGTGCACACGAATCCTAACGGAGCCTCAACGTCTCTTGTTATAACGAACCAAGCTCTACACGAACAAATCGAGAAATTTTGGAAACAAGAAGAGATTCAGGAACCGCGTTTACTCAGCAAGCAAGAAGATTATTGCGAAGAGCATTTCATTAACACATATCTACGAGAGACGGATGGAAGATTTGTAGTTAGTTTATCGAAGGATTCTCACGTTTCTCTCGGCAAC
>NW_017257777.1:0-22220 GCF_001594055.1 Mycetomoellerius zeteki
GTATATACTGTGGTTCTAGTCTTCTTGACGTCCGTTCAGCATGAGAGCTGGTCGCACGCACGCACACACACACACACACACACACACACACTCTCTCTCTCTCTCTCTCTCTCTCTGTGGTCGTCGCTTGAACGCTCCAATCAGGAGGTCGCTACGCGGAGCCAGAGGTATTGGCCAATGAAGCGGAGCCAGAGGTATTGGCCAATGAGGGAGTAGAAGGACTGCGCGCGCATCCAAAGCGCCAGTTGGAACTAAAAATGTCTAACTACATAGGCCGTTTCTTACACTATGGAGTATTCCAACTGTTTGAAATGAAGTAATTTTAAAGTCATTTATGATTGCTTGTTTGTAAATTAAAACAGAAACGTTTGAAGATAAAATATTGTATAATTGCATGTATGAATATTAATTGCTGTATGAATATTATGTCCTATGCAATTCTGATAGCTTCCTGATGCAAAAAAGCGTAATGCTGCTAAAACCTAGAAAAAAATCTTAATAATTTATATTCTGTATGTGTTGTCTATACTTACTTTAATTTATATCCTGTATGTATTGTCTATACTTACTTGTAAAGTTGCGTCCAAAGCAGTAGGTCGTAATGGTTCTATATAATTTTCTACAATATCAATAAACCTGATTGTTGTTTCTTTTTTCAATCGAAAAATATTTATAAATTGCCTTTCAGATAATTGAAATGGATCATCCCTTATGTGAAAACGTGGTCTATCATTATAATGATAAACATTTTCTAATTGTTCATTGATATGTAAAAAAACAGCATTTCGATATGCCATATCCATTGCTAAATTAAAACTTCACATTAACCCCAATTTGTCAAGAGAGTCGCACTTATTACTATATTTGTCGTATGCGACTTGCATATCGCATGGGCTATACCCACTCGATATCAGTCATTCGATATTTTCTCGCATACGATACATGTCACCCATTCAAGAATACTATTTTTGTTAACGCATGCGATATCGTATGCGATATCTAGGGTCCTCATTTCAAGAATAGCGTCCCTGGTTCTAGTCTTCTTGGTATGATAAAAGCCGAGGAATTCCGAATTTTTCGGAGTGGGACAGTGGAACTGTGGGACAATTTGAAGTTCTAGCGAGTTTCAATGACAGCGTCGTAGTGTGCACTGAAATTTTAGGTTATGTTTGTACCTGACACGGAACTTATACTATATTATGTTATTATGTTGAAATCAAGGTGAGTGATCGAGCAATAATTGTCGATGATCCTTTTAATTCTTCAATTTGTATTTTTTTTTTTTTAGAAAAGCGAAAATGATGTGATAATGATGTCATAGGTGAGACATATGGATGCTTTATGTGTCTGGATGATTGACATATTATGTGGTAATCCTCGATATGTGATGATTCGCTAACAATTTCTCTCTGTTCGAGGCTTTATAATAAGGCGGTATGTCTTGCAAATTCTTCTTTCAAATTTTTTTTTCCATTTCATGTATCAGATAGTGATAATGAAATAAACTTTTTTCTAATAATGATAACAAAGGGTATACATTACATGCTGGATTTTTGTATCAAAAAGTATATATTTAAAATCTTCAGTCAATGATATAAAATTCTATATAAACATACTTTTCCTTTGGTAACTTTTTTGACGGATATTATTGAAAAAAGTATGAAGAAAGACTTTAAATTTATAAAAAGACAGTTTTGACTTAGTCAAGGAACTGAATGAAAAGCCATTGTATTCAAACTATAAATTTGTATCTTTTAACTACCTATGACACAAATATTTTTACTGAATTGACTATTAGAAATATCGAAAAAAGATGGGATTCTGCCTCTAAAAATACAACTGTTTCCAATTATAGAATTTCTAACAATTTCATTAATATTAAATTCCACTTTTTTAAAATTTGACCACCAATACTATAAACAAATTTTCGACATGCCCATGGGATCTCCTCTGTCCCTAATCTTAGCAAATCTTGTACTGTAGCATCTCAAGAGTGATTTTTTTAATGCCATCAACATTGATATTCCTATTTATTACTGTTATGTGGACGATATCCTACTAGTAGTTCCACAAGACCAAATAAATGTGATTTGAATAGATTTAATATTCTTATTATAACAATAAAATTTACTATTGAAGAAAATGAAGATGGTATTATGAATTTTCTAGATGTAAAATTGATGATAAAGGATGGAAAAATTATTTTTTACGTAAAATTATTTTGATAAAAAACCAACCAACTCTGGTAGATATCTCAATGAGGATATTTATACTGAGACTTATTGAGATATTCGAGCAATGACATGTACAGATTGCTGACATCATTTTTGAATTCAAAGTATTTCCCTGGGAGTTTACTGACTTTTAACATCATATTTAAATCAACACCTGATTCAACACTATAAAAATACCCTCAAAACTATAAAAATACAATTCAAATTCAAGATTTATTTCGATCGGCAAAATCGACTTTTTTCGACACAAAAGAAAAGGTTTCATTCTTTAAAATAAATATTTTTTGCAATAAAATTATTTATAGATTTTAATATTATTTGACATTAAGATTTTTCTAAAACACCTATAAGCATCAAATTACTAAATTGTTAATCAATTTAATTTGTGATATTACTACTGTAGTTCAATCAGGTTTGCGTTTCAAGACTGAAAAATCAATTCGGGGCGCAATTTAAATGACTGTATATGTAGTATAAATTCACATCGAATTAATCAAGTACTTAAGATCTAGTTTGTTCGTTTAAGCATTTGTTCCCTACTAGTTGTGTATTCACATTTACTTTTCTTAAGAAATTCTTTGTTTAATAAATTTTGTATTATTAATCATATATTGTAATTGTTTCAGAATCTTTTTTACTTCGGGAATATGACACGCTCACATGTTAAATACCAAATTGCTAGAGATAATGTCGATACATCCGAGTACTTACCACAAAATATTCCAGATTTCCAAAACGTGACGAAGACAGAGCTCACATTTTGGAGGAAAGCGTTCCATGTATTTTTATTGATATCTGCTTACTTTATTTTATCAATAGGCCTTACATTTTATAATCCATGGCTTTATAATGCATATGTGAGTAATTGATAACTAGAAATTTTTTTTTATAACTTTTTCATCTGTCTGGTTCTATTACAAAGAAAAAGTAATAAATAAAATCTCAAAAGGCACATACGTGCGCGTTCGCGATTATACGCATTCACAGTAGGGAAAAAGGCACTCTTTTTGGACAAAAATTTTATTAGCTTAATCGATTTTGGTGACTTTTAAAAATTTCTCGTTATAAAATTTCCTACATCATAGAGTTGTTAAGTTTTTGATATAAAACTATGATTCGAAATGACAATTTTCCAAGATGGCTCAAATGGCGGCATTCTATATTGGAAAATTTGGAGTTTCCATTAGGACACTGAACTTTAAAACATTTAAAAATCATTATTACCGGAACTTTTGCAAGCAAAAAGTATATTTTGACTATTTGTCTTGTGCTTGTCTCAGTATTGTCTTTTTTTTACCCCAACAGCTGAGCAAGTCTTTGATATTCGTGTATGTTCTCTCGCGGATTCTCAGAACGCGATATTCTTATGCCGATTAATTGTTTAAATAAATTTGCAGTAAAAATAATGGCGATATAATTGCCACAAGGTCTCAATTGATGCAGAAAAGCAAGACATATATATATATTAAAAAAAAAAAAATAAAAGTCTTCTAAGCCGAGTTTTGTGGAAACACTTTAAAAATCAATGCTGATAGTGTAGAAAGTTTAATACGAGAAAACGCAAATGTTTAACTAATCATGGGGCGCGGGTATCCGTCCGATCAAGTTAAAATTTGGCAGGGATTATTTTTTTGTGAATTGGAACCACTCTAGAGGGTCCTGTGGAAAGAATTCAAAAAACAATTTTAACCAAGAATAAATAAGGACTACCTTAATATATGTATATATACATTATTTATGTATTAACACAATTTGTATAATGTTTTTAGGGTTTTAATTTTCCACTTGGTGTAGTCGTTTGTCATTTGATTATAAAGTTTGCACTATCCGCATTAATAAGAGCCATTAGAAGATGTTACAATAGTAAACGAATAAATCTTCCATGGCAGAATATAATTTACTCAATAATGGTACCTGGCATAGCTAGTGGTGTTGATATTGGTTTATCAAATTGGGCACTTTCATTGATATCGATATCTTTGTAAGTATAATCGTATAGTAATAATTAAGATGGAATTTATTACAAAGTACATGATATTTCTTCCTAGAGTCACAATGACTAAGTCAACTACTATTATATTTATTCTTGGGTTTTCTCTTATGTTCAAATTAGAGAAAAAGGTAAGGCTTTTCAATAAAGATCTGTGATATTTCTTAAATGTATATAAAACATATATATTTTTATATAACATTTTTATATAACATATAAATAATAATTATTGTTCATTGTAGTCATGGTCTTTAGTAGGGATAGTGGCGATGATAGCAGGAGGATTAGCGATGTTCACTTATAAATCTACTCAATTTGGCATTCTTGGATTTATATTGTGTCTCTTAGCATCATTTGCGAGTGGTATTCGATGGACTATGACACAACTCATTATGCAAAGATCGAAACTCGGCCTCCATGATCCGATAGACATGATGTATTACATGCAGCCTTGGATGCTATTACCAGCAATATCAGTGACTTTATGGTTTGAAGGTAATTGTGCATTTCGTAACAGAATTTTATAATTAATTATAGAATTAATCTTAATTAATTATAAAAATTTTTGGTAAATATTCACTTAAGGGGAGGCTAATTACGATGACCTTGACTTTGACATATGTTGTCAAGGTCATGTCCCTGAGTGACCTCTAACAGGTTTTAGCCATTTCTTGTTATTCATTAAAAAATTCTTAACAATCAAAGTTCGTAATTATTTCTCCATTTTGCATGGAAAATCAGATGACTCGTTTCGTTGTTTCTTTTTCTATTGAGACGCACTCAAATTTTAAGCTTTAAATTAAAGCTCATTGTAGTCACTGCTTTAAGGAAACTTCTACGTAAGATATCGGTCATGTAATTGTTTTTCTAGAGCAAAAATGTGAAAAGTGAAAATTTTTATGTATATATGTACAAAAAAATGTAAGTAAAAGTGAAACGTGAAAATTTTTTTCATTTTTAGAATAAAGTTGTCCGCGTCTTTATTTTGTATCTGTTTCTATTCAAAAGATTTTCAATTCAAAGGATCGAGTGTGTACTTGAAACAAGATGAAAATTATAAAAGTGAACAAATTCACTAGATGTTAATCAATGAAATTAACAAAAATAAAACAAAAATAAAATTTTAATCTGTTCACTTTTGTAATTTTCTCGTTTTAAAATATTTAGAATTGATCTCCTGTTTATAGGATTACATATTTTTGAAAGGAGATGAAAATTACACTAATGAGCAAATTCAATACGGTTGAATAGGATGATGAAATTATAAATATTCTAGTAACATTTTGTTAGTAAATTATTTTGTAATTTTTAGCTTATTTCAAGTTTTAAAATACATAATCGACTCCTAATAAGTTCAGAGAAAATTCTTTACCTGTAATGTCATTAATTCCTGTCACTCCAGCATCACCTTAAAGGCATGCTCAATTTTAGGTGGCAAAATATACGATAGTATTAGAATCACCGATTGGGGCAATATCAGTAATATTTTATTAACTACAGCTGCTGTAGTAACAGGTGCCATTTTAGCATTTAGTATGGAAGTGATGGAATTCTTAGTTGTTACTTACACCTCTAGTCTGACATTGTCGATCTCGGGAATATGTAAGGTAAAATTATTAGTCAATTCATTATTGTATTCTATATTGTAATAAATATTACGTTTATGTTTTGTATTCCAATAATCAAGAATGGATTGAAATTTTTATGCGTATATTTTAAGTCCAGTGAATCCAATAAAAAAACTGTTTTTAATTAATTGGATTCAATTGGATTCAACTGGATTCGATTGGATTAAAAAACTGTATTTCCTATTCAGAATTGTGAATTGAACCGTATTTACGATGCACAGAAAAAGCTGATAATATTTTTAGATTGAAAGGAACAGAAAAGTGATTTTATATACATAATATACGTGCTTTTATATATACATACATGTATATATATACATAATTATGCAATTTCTATAAATGAATAGAAATGCATTCGGATTGAAAAGGATTTATTTTAACGTTCGTGAATGTGTATTTCTGAAAATCTGAATATTTCAATCCATTCTCATTTACTTGAGATTTCTATTAAAAACAATTATAATAAAATCAGAGAATGGAAAGTTATTTTTCAAAAGTACCCAGTAAACGAGAATGAATTAAAAATGAAATTTTTTTCTATCCGATGCGTATTTTAAATAGCGAATACTTTTTTTTGGATTTAATTGGATTCAATTGGATTCAATTAGATGCAATTGGATTGAAAAACTGCATTTCCTATTCAAAATCTTGAATTGAACAGTATTCATAATGCTCAGAAAAAGCTGATATTATTTTTAGATTGAAAGGCATAAAGATATGCTCCATGCAATTTCTATAAATGAATAAAGATGCATTCAGGATTGAAAAGCATTCATTTTAATATTCGTGAATCCATATTTCTGAAAATCTGAATCCATTTCAATCCATTTCAATCCATTCTCGTTTACTGGGTATACTCATCCGCAAAAAAACAGTCCACTAAATTTTAGCACAAATTTTTAATATTTTTCAATAGTGGTAACTCTTAGCGAAAATCATATATTTATTGAAATAAATCAAAGTTCAAATTAAATCTTAAACATAAACATTCCTCTTGAAATCTATGAAAATCAAGTTTGAGTGGTTTGAGTTACATAAAATATGTTACAAAATGGCTGCCAGTTTTTAACTTTCACTTTCTCTCTTTAAAGATGAGAGAAAGGGAGAGATAGTGAGAAATATTTTAAGCTTCGCTTACAGTCAAAGTATAGGGCTGCGCACAATCAAAGGAATAGGGAACAGAGTGAGAATTTTAACCTGTCAGAAACTATTATTCCATAGTACATGATTTCTGATAGGTTGAAATTCTCATTCTCTGTTCCCTATTTATTTGATTGTGCGTAGCTCCTAATGTTAGTGTAACCGGACCTTAGATCATAAGACATTGGGCGAGTTCAAGACGGCAAAGCGGCTAGGCGTGCTTACCGAGCGATTGAATATGATTGGTTGGATCTATAAGTAACAACCAATTATGTTCATTTGCTTGGCGAGCAGGTTAGCCGCTTTGTCAACTTGAACGCGCCCATTGTCTCAAGATTATAGTCAGCTGAGGTCTTTAAAATCGTCTTGAAGTAAAAACGAATTATGAATATTAGCTAAAGATTAAAGATTGAATATATAAAAAATTATGTTATAGGTTCAAAATATAAAAAATAACAATAAAAGTAATTGTAAAATTAGTTACCATTATAAAAAAAGTGTAATTATCGTTACAATTATAAAAGAAAGTTATCAGTCCCTTACAAAAAAAGTAACTTGTAAGGGTAACAGCGTTACAAGTAACAACGTTACTTTCATTCCTTGAAAAAAATACAAGATTAGGTATCAAGTTTTATTAATACACGTTACAAGAAAGTTTCATAGATAATACTAATATACATTCTATTTAGCCAATTTTCAATTTCCCTGTGTATGTTTTTCATTTTGTAATGATTTTTTATAGGAAATATGTACATTGGCACTGGCCTTTGTGTTGAAAGGTGACCAACTGACTGGCCTTAACTTTGTAGGATTGTTAATGTGCCTTGGTGGTATAATACTTCATGTTGTTCAGAAAGTATTACTTAACAGAAAGAAAACAGTTGATAATATGGAATTGCAATCGAAAGTGGCAAGCAACAATGCTAAACGCGAAGAGGAAACTGATTCGAACGTGCCATTATTGACGGAAAAATCGACTTCTTTAATGAATCTTCTCAATGCTGAATTCAGTTCGGATGAAGATGGTGATGTGAGAGAAAGTGATAACTCGACTCAAATACTGTCAGATATTTTGCAACGCAGAGAACAGTGATATATCATAAATTTTTAAATCTGATAAGGAATTATTCTTTATTAAAAAGTCGATTGTATATTTATGACTTACAGCATTTCAGATTTTTCCAGTGTAAATTTTACAGTCAGTAATGAAGTTATCGATATCATAAAGAATGATCCCAAAAAACATCTATTTTTAGCCTATGTATTTTGTGGCCCTTAAATTTCGAATCGAACAGTATGCCAAATGATACTATATGAAAGGACATCATCTAAAAAAAAATTAGAAAATTTGTATGTATGTCTGCTTGCATGCGATACTGATGTAGTGTGTATGATATATACCAATAATATGTAAATCGTATGTGTAAATCTTGTTGAGTCGATAAAACAAGCAACTTTAAGATCCCCTTAAAAATTTAAACAGGGCTGGGAGAAGTAAGAAAACCATTCTAATTCTGATCAAAATTCTACTGTTACCAGGGAAGTATTAATTATCTTTTTGTGTTTTAGTCTATATTGCTTGAACAATATTGAAAATATTAGAAATTTGACTATTTTGACTTCTCGTATCTTCAAAAGTACTTTTATGCTCAACTTAAATTTTTTCTAAGATTAATGTCCCGTCATATAGCATCATATAGCATACAGTCCGATTCGAAATTCGAGGGCTATAAAATGGGCTAGATTTGGAGTCATTCTTTTACATTACATGTTAATTAAATTTGATACACCAGAAATGTTTTGAAATAAGTAGCGTTAAAAGTAAACACATTTCAGGATTTAATTAAAAATATAATATATATTTGCTGTGAAACGATAAATGCAAGATTTCCCGATATACTTCTATATACTATCATGTAAGAAGATACAAAT
Organism: Mycetomoellerius zeteki; assembly: GCF_001594055.1. Taxonomy (NCBI): domain Eukaryota; kingdom Metazoa; phylum Arthropoda; class Insecta; order Hymenoptera; family Formicidae; genus Mycetomoellerius; species Mycetomoellerius zeteki. The sequence goes on from NW_017257777.1 coordinate 8,925, forward strand.
ATCTAAAAAAATTGCGAAGTACAAAAATGAAAACGTGAAATGTGTTTCGTGTGTTAATATTGATAAAAAAACGTCACTACATATAAAGATTTATTATTATTGTCTTGAACATTATGGCCCGTATTCAGAACGCGCTTTTATCGATAATAGCGCGTTTTTATCTATGAAATTCTATAATATGTGTAAAGTATATTATGTTAGCGCGTTAACATCGTTGTAAGCGCGTTCTGAAGCGTTACGAGCCTATGAGTAAGAGCTTTACTATGCAATACATTAAATTTGTTTAAATTTTATACATGCATGCGTGCATGTGTGAGGGTTGACAAAAGATGTTTTTTTTAAAAATGATTTAAATAGTATTATAAAAAAAACATGTTTAAAACATGATTTTTATCAATCCTGACTATGTATGCATGCGCATGCGCGCATTATTTTAGAATACACTTCCAGAATAATATAATGATAATTTAATATTTATCTTTTAATAATAAACGCACAATAATTAACAAATTTAAACACATTAAGTGTCAAATATGATCAGTTATTTAAATAAATACGTTTTTAAAATTCTTATGTATGTACGTACATACATTTATAAATTATCATGAACTGATAACAGTTCGACAAAAGAAAACGCTAGTTATGAGACTACTTATAGTCATTTCCTATAGTTTTTTGTAGGCTGATTTTATACGTTAAAAGTACTCTATCATCGTTTGATGTGAATTTTAGCATTATCAATGAGACTCGGTTATTGGATGTATTGTAAGTAATACATATTAATTTTTAATAAACGTATAATAATCGAAAGAGAACCATCGAGATCATGTGTTAGTCATTTAGGCGAGTGGAATTTTGCGTTAGCTAATAGCAAATTCGATTGGACGCACTGATGCATGGGCATTTTTTCGTTATCCAACCAGAAGCGATCACGGCTAAGGCTATCTTCATCTTCAGGGATCAAAAGACAAAGATAGCCTTAACCGCGGTTGCTTCTGGTTGCACAACGAAAAAACGCCCCATATCAAAACCACCGTGCACAAGTTGACGTAAAAGTCTGTGTTTAATATAAATATAAAAATAGGTTAAACCATGAAATCCTCGATACATTTTATTGTACTGTTAAGTAAAATATGTATTTTATAATTCGAAATATTTGCATTTCATTTTTGCACTTAAATTAATCAGTGTACAACGGCTTTAATATGCACCAGTGCGAACTACCGGAACTCACTTCAAGCGGGCAGCCATTATTGCCACTTTCTGTTCCATGTTAAGTACGGTATGTTTATTTTTCGTATTTCGATAATTTTAAATTGTTCAAGTAATCAAACAATAAATAAATTTCCTAATCGATAAATCTTATTTAAAAAAATAAATGTGTTTTCTGTTTCCTTTTGTTGATAAATAATAAAATAAAAACAAAAAATTAATCAATCTTCAGGGATTGATTTTATTCTTTTGGATTTGTGCAGCAAAAAAAATTGCTTGTTACATGTCAGGGTATCCTTTATGTATTGCCAGAGTTTCATAATTTTTAAATTTTTCTGCATTGAGGACCTTTCCCTGTAAATACGTTTAAAGAAGATTTAAGGGGTATTTCCTCATACCTACAAAATTCAAGATAAAATCTTTATATGATCATATATCTGAAACAGCTTAGTTTCATAAAGATACAAGGTGCCAAAGTTGAAAGAAAAATTTTGTTTTTTTTTTCTAAAAAGTTCGAAAACCACTCGAATTATTTTGATGAAACTTTGTATATGCTTAAAGTTTCTATTAAAATAATAAATGATTTTTGAAATTTTTTGACACCTTGTATCTTTGAAGATGAGCTGTTTCGTACATATGGTCATATGAAGTTTTCGCCTTGAATTTGTGAAAAATCACTCCTTAAAATCTTTCAGCGTACTTATATTACTAGTATACACTTTATATAATATAGAATGCATACAACACACAAATATTTTCTATTAGCGAATTCGATTGGACACACTAGACATGTTAAAGCCGTTGTACACTGATTTTTAATCTGTGTAACAGTAAAATGCAAATATTTCGAATTACAAAATACAGATATTACTTATATTAACAACATAATAAAATATATTCAGAATTTAATCCATTTTATATTTATATCAAATACTACATATTTTTACGTCAATTTGTGTACGATGGCTTTAATGTGCATCAATGCACACTGAGTACATCCAATCGAATTAGCTATAAGTCAACATAATCAAATTACATTATATCAGTTAATAAACAAATCGGACATAGGTTTGTTAATAAATAATTTATTTTGTATTTCGGAATATATCCTAATTTTTCTATTATCAAAGTTTTATTTCAAATATATATCTCTTTAATAAATATAATACATAATAATAAAAGAATCATATGTTATTCAAACAGTCAATTATTCTGCAATTCTAATTTAGCCGTAGATAAGAGAAGTAGATAAGAACACTTTATGATAAATTTAAAGAATTATAAGTTTGTAATTGTCAATTTTTCTTACAAGTAAATTACAACAAATATAATTTAGATATAATTTCCACTAACATTAAATATGAATATATTTATTGTTCAATTCTTTAAAGACAAATATCGCGACATCTCTTAATTTGACATATTCCATACATGACAACTGTCTCGAAAGAGTTGAACCAAATCATAATTTGAAATTTTTATTTATATATGTCATTTTTATCTATTATGCAATAAATAAAAAAATTTTATTAAACCAGTTTCTATTATAACAAGTAAGACACAATGCGATCATATTTGCTAGTTATGCAATGTTTATACTAATATTGGTTAATAAATAACGATCACTTTTATCTTTTATAAATAAAATAACAGATTTATTTTTCTTGCTTACTTTGTTTTATTTGATTAATTTTTTTAGATTTGGTTTCAATTCTGTTTTCCAGTTTGTGAACCAACTCGTCTAATTCGTCCTAATAAACATAAATTAAGATATAATTACTCTTAGATAGTTTGGTTATATTTTGTAAAGTGTATATAGTGTATATATGATGTACTAATTGGTTATAACAAGTTGTACTTACTTCAGCATACGTGTACATGAGAGTACAATGTTTCAAAACCTGCTTCTTACAACTAATTAAGTGCAAGGCATGCGGCAAACAATAAACGCTGTCATCTTGCGAATTATTTACCAAAGAGACAAACAAATTAGCTCTACATGTCTCACATTCAAAGTCGCCATCATCATCTTTCACCTTTTTCCCTTTCTTTCCTTTTCCACTAACTGGTAAAGGCAATCTTTCTCTATTGATAAGACCTACACTTTCCAGCTGTTTACGATAATCTAATTCTTTTTCACAAATCTTCATTACATTCGGCAATATCTAAAAATATAATATTATAAGGTAGTGCTAACAAAAAGTTTATGTGACAATATATGACTATCTACATTTTAATCTTTAATAATTACAATTTTTATTAATCTTCTAACAATTACAGCATAAATTTATTCCTACCTGTTTCAATATATCTATGTGCGATCTCGTATCATTAATAATATTAAATAACAATCTCTCAAATGAAAAGATAGAAGGTTCGCAACTATCTTGTATATCCTGAAAAAAAAATATATATATACACGAACAATACATATTTATATACAAATAATAATAAAATCGTAATTAAAATTAAATGGCTAAAAATCTCATACGAAAGATTTTATATGTTACATATACCTTAAATACTTGTTCTGCAGTTTCTAACCAGGATGGTTGTGCGAAATATACGCTTTCAGATACAACGTAACCAGTACATATGCTTGATGTGAACGCTTTTGGAAATACTATTATAAATTGTCCCGGCTCTTGCACAGTCTGACATAATGGTACATCGTTGTTTACTAATAATTCCGGCGGAACCATAGCAGTATCAGAAGGTAACCATATAGTCTTATTTTTGCAATATTGTGGTACCATTTTCGAGAGCGCTTGTCGGAAATTATTATTATGCTCGTCAGGTATTCCATACCAAATTTTTTTGGCACCTGTATGTAGATACTCTATCCATGGTAGACCATGCGGATCACGATACCAACAACAAGCGCTAAATAACATACCCACATGCAATGTTGGTACGGTCACACCTAGAAATACCAATATTGTTTGTATAAAAATGTTATATACACCTTTATTGAAAAAAGCATAAAATGAGGATTCAAAAATGAGGGCCTTTGAACTGTCGTTTATTATTTATTTCCTCTATCCATATACAAATAATTGTAATAATTTGAAAATCATGCGTTTCGCGAGTTTTCTCCGTGTTCAGATCCATTCATGGAATGCCAACGTTTCGTGAAGTAGAGAGTAAGAAGTAGAAAGTAAGAAAGTAATAAGCAGCGTAATATAAAGGGAACGGCTCGGAGGAACTGCTCAGTATCAGGCTGCTCCTCGCCCTGATGAAGTGGACTGCAAGGTTCATGAAACGTTGGCATTCCAAGAATGGATCTGGACATGGAGAAAACTCGCGAAACGCATGATTTTCATATAGGAAGCACCCGTGGAAGCCTCAAGAATATTATTGTAATAATTGTTAATATCTTGATTATGAGATATATATATATATATATATTGCATACCCATTAGTGGACCTAAAGCTCTTAATACTGATCCAGGATTGTTAGTGAGAACTTTAAGATTCCAAGGATGTCTAGCAAACGGACTGTTTTTTGCAACAGAAAATCCAAATCCACGACCGCTCGAATCAATGCTTGCTGCATGTACGCAGACATGACGTTTTCTCTCGGCAACATGTTTCCAAAATGCACTCTCTACCTCGTTGGCGGAAGCACCCTCGGTTTCATTTCCTCGTTGATTTTCACCAAACCACATACGTTGAGTATTACGAGCAATTCGGTAAAAAGCGTTCAATGGCATATTTCTTCCCTTTGATATAACAAATGTAGATGTATTTATACATAAAAAAATATATATGTATACAGAGTGATTCATTTTAATCTTAACAGGCAAATATCTCGAAAAATATGGAGGAAAAATGTTTCAAACAAAAGTTGGTTTCGTTCCGAAGGGAAACATGAGAGTATCACTTTGACCTTGAGTGGCGTCGCTAAGGTCAGGTCAAATTACCTTTGAATTTTTTAAATAGAACCCCCCTATTTTTCATTACATTTTTTATTACATAGCTTATCTCAAGAGCTTTTTAAAACACTCTCTAATAAAATTGTTTTTCATTAAGAACTTTTCAAGTTATAAAGAAAATTACGGTACATTTTTTAAATTTTTGATGGAAATTTTTAATAAAATATTTGAAAATTTGATTTGAATAGATTTCAGACTTACTTCAAATTAAAGATTAAGTTCTTTCGAATTAAATTTCAAAATTGCATATAAAAAATATATTTTCTACATCTTATAATAAAAATAAGAATAATAATGAACTAATGTCTTGTCATACTTTTACGATACATTCTTCAATTTCGTCAGAACTGTCTTCATCCTCTTCCTCATCGTTATCATTGGATGACACTTCTTGTCTTTGCAAGGCTTTGCTTTCTTTTCTTATCCATTCAGTTTCAACTTCGTCAAACAACTTTCCACGTTCCTCTAAACAAATTATTTATAATTTATAAATAATTGAGATTATAAATTTTTCATATCTTTGTAAAGCTTATCTATTATATAAAATATACCTGGGGATAACGTATCATATGGCAATAAATATTTACAATAAATATCATCTAATTTAGTAACACGATCCTGTGCTGATTTGGGTATTTTCATACCATCTGCTACTTTTTGCCACTTTTTTTTCTCAATTACTTCTTTCAATCCACCCAAGCTTTGAACTGTTTGATATAAGTGTGGTAAATCTACCTCCATTCCACCAATCTGAAAGAGTTAATTATTCGTAAGCACTGATCTTCAAATTTTCTCAATATCTATATAAAATATTAATAATATATGTAATACACACACGCACGCATGCACACAAATTTTATATATATATATATATACACAAATAGTTTTACCCATGGTGGTTGAGTCAAAGTAATACTCTGAGTAGCTAAATATTTCTTGATAGCCATCATTTCTTTTACATTAGGACCCCATCTGTGCAGCATGCGATGTACATATTGATTATAAGCGGTAAATCTCATATCATCAGACACTTTGCATTCTGGCTAAAAATTAAAAAAAAAGGAGAAAATCATAAGATGTAATTAAAATAACTAAAATATATTTAGTATATACACAATATTTCTCTTATTTTCATTTTTGCACTAAAAATTCATTTTTACGTAAAAATAAAAATAAGAAGTACAACCTCCAATGGCTTTGATCTTGACAAATATTATTCAGGACATGATCCTGAATAACATTCAAGAAGTTTTAGCCGTCGGTCGGACACCTTGTGTAATGCTAATGCCGGCGATATTGTAACTTTCAAGCCTCATAACTCGAAAAGTACTTAATGAAAATGAACTTAATTATAATGTTTTGGAAAGCTCTCGAGATAAGCTATAAGAATATGTAATAAAAAATAGGGGTTTTCATCTAAAAAAAAACATAATGACCTTGATTTTGATAAGGTCATTCAAGGTCAAGTCCACATTTCCATCATGTGTCCCCTTTCGAGCCATGCAACTTTCGTTCGAAAAATTTTTCAATAAAATCATCGATTCGCGAGATAATCGACCATATTACTTAAAATGAAACACCCTGTATATATTACTTATCTGGTAGAATTATTTCTCTCTACGATATTTACCTTGAAATTTGGTGGAGGCACCACTCTACATATCCCAAATTTTTCAGCGATTGGCCTTATCTTATCTATATACTCCAATGGATCCTGGAAATCTTTCTCTGTCGGATGAAACGTTGGCGCCTCGACTACGCGAGCTTCATTATTAGCGATTTTCGCGCCTAAAAACGTCGTACTATTGCTTGAAGAGCACAATTCCGATCCCTTTTGTTTGCATTTCATTTGTATCCTAAAAGATTTTTATCACAAATGATAAAAGTATATAAGATGCATAATATATTTTACACTTATATTATTTATGTTATTTCGAAAATACAACGTTCAATATTACCTCTTCCCGCTTTTTGTTGAATCTATAGAAGCTTTTCTTTCCCATGCTATTTATGATCGTACTGACATTTTGACGAATCAGACTTGGCAGTGCAGGTATTTCATTTTTCAGTAATGACGTTGATTGCATCTCGACGTTCGACATACTTGCAATCGTGGTTGACACAGTTGCGGTCATTGACGTTGATGGTATTTGCTGTTCCATCGTCATTGATGCAGGATTAGGTGGAGTGCGCGTTGTCGGTTGTACTGTTCCTATCGGTGGACAACGTGCCACTGATAACGGTGGCTTAGTGACCAACTTAGCTCGAAGGAGCACTCTTTGATTAGGACCGGTCGGTCCTTCCGTACCGAGTTTAACAGCTACACCCTGTATTAACTGTTGACCTTGTACCAGATTTGGGCCGCCTCTCGTAACAGCTTGTAACGGAATATAAAATAGATGTCCATCGTTGTCGTCGTCATTCTCGTTACTCATTTCAGTTTGAGTAGATATCTCGGTACTTTTCTGTTGACTCGTATTGTTTTCGAGCTCCTGCGTAGTCTCGTCGAGATTCACCTGCACCGCTATGGAAGCACTGCAATTTACGTTGCTCCAACTTGTCGTGAGTTTGTCGAGTGGTAGCACTTGGACAGTGGTCAAGCTTGCAAAATTGTTGGGCAATTCAAACTTGCCCACGCTTGTAGCTGTATTTGCTACGTTCTTCGGTTCTTGCGACTCTTGTTTCTTCTTTACAGTCGTTACGGGATCGTTCGACAATTTCTCCTTACTATCCAATGGTTCAGAATCCTTCAAACTTGATTTGTTAGTGATTACTTTGGACTCAGATATTATAGCCTCTGTAGATGTTACTGCAATCGAGCGTTTTGCATTATCTCTGATCTTTCTTCGGAAGGGTGTACTAACAGGAACTTCGGTGTCACTTTCAAACGCGTAAACGCTGCTCTCATTCTCTGGCGAAAACGCGTTCGCATTCGGTATTACAGTTTTACGTTCCTTAACCTTGGGCAAAAAAGGTTTCCGCGGTTGAAATATTTTCTTCTCTGTCGGCGATTTCTTCTCTACAGCATCATCCACTGAGTTTTGATCCGTTTTAGACACAGTGTCGCTAATATCTTCAGCAAAACAAGTATCTTTGTTCGTTTTTCCAGTTTTATTCTTGACAATCTCTTTCGTTTCGATAGCGCTCTTATTTTTGTCAACAATTGCATTTTGTTGCTTCACTCCGGTATTACGCATATTGGATGTTACCGATATCACATTTTTGCTGTGTATCCCCATACGATCCTTCAAATTCGTCTTATCCGATAATTTCGAAAGCGTAACGTTGACCGGGCGTACCAAATGTTGGATTTTCGTCGAAATAGACAAATGCGAGACATCCGCCTTTAACTTTTCTGCAGAATCGTACCTAAAACTAGAAACGTTCTCCATCTCCAGCTTGCTCTCTTCTTTGGCAAATGAACTTTCATTCAACCACTTTTCTATTTGTTCAGTCGACATATTCACTCGTTCTTTTCTTGTGTGCAGAGTAGACAGTGGCATAAGGTTGGAAGAAACCTCATTTTCGCGATTACATTTTTTGTTCGTCTGTTCTACAGATGGCAACAATAAGCTTTGGGTCTTGATGGACAAATCCAATACAGATTTTTCCCGTACAGACAAATCGCATTCACTGTTCAGCGGATTTGCAATCGGGAAATCGTTTTTAATCGATGATGCTTCTATTTTATTTTTCCGTAAAATGGCGCTTTGATTCGCTGTTTGCGATACATCCAATGTTTGGGGTAAATTCAACTTTTTATCGGATTCTGTGACTAGCAAATTAACATTGGCATGTGTCTGACATGAATTCAAAACTTTTGATATCGCCTTCTTAGTAAACCCTCGAAAAGATTCCTCATCGTCTGATACCTTCGACAGATCGGTTGTTTTTTGTATGTCACTGCAAGCTGCCTTTTTATCTTTCAGATTGTTGATCAGGTTGTTGTCAGGGATTTGCCCTTCCTCTTCTTCCTCGTTATCTTTTTTTTTCTTTATTTTATTGAGCAGCATTCCTAACGTCTCCTCTTCTGATTCCCCCTTCTCGTTTTGATTACTTTTAAGGCTCTTTTGCTTAATCTTACCCAACGACGTTTTACATATATTTTTTTCGCGTTTACGTTTTATCACAAATTTTTCCCTAGCTGATTTCACACAATTTTGAATTTGAATCTTCGATTTGCTATTTACGTTACTTTGTATCTCTGTTTGTATAGTTGTGTTTTTGGAGGATGATCTAAGGCTCCTGCTTGGTTTATCAATCTTTCCAAGACTCTGTCTGGTAATAGGTCTTGAATTGTTCGTTTCTATTGAGCTCTCAGATTCTTCGTCACTATCCTCTTCGCAATATTTCTGTACCCTCATTAGACGTTTGCTCTTTAAAATCAGTTTATTATTTTTGCTTTTATCCAATCGCTTATTAGCGTTACTATTGTAGGAACTAACTTTAGAATCCTTGGGAGAAGTTTTAATAATAGTCTTGATACTATTTTGTTTTACTTTGGCTTTAAGCTCGTTCTCCGTTTGCGTTACTCTACGAGCATTTGGCAGCTCGGGAAAGCTTTCAAATGAAACGTTATCGTCATTTTCTAAATCCGGGCTCACTAGTTTTCTCCCAAGAATTTCCATATATACAGCAGCTGCTTCCTTTGTTTTTCTGGTAGGTCTTCTGGAAAGATTTTGTGAAGAGACTATGCCACTGGACGATCTTGTAACTCTTCTCATCTCTGACTTACTTCTAGTGCAAATCTTTTTTTGGATGCCTCTTTGTATGTTTCGCTTTATCTGTGATGTTGATTTCTCCATATGTAATTCTTCCCCTTCATTGTCATTAACATCATTATCTTCTTCGGATGACGCATCTGTATTTGAAGTATCACTATTTTTCGATTTTAGATTGACTTTCTTCTTTGGTTTGGGTAACGTAACTTTTGTTTTTGATAGAGGTTTACTGGTTTTCTCTGGTAATACACTACTTCTTAGGCCATGCCTCTTTGTCTTGATTTTAGGTAAAAATTTTCGCGGGGCCAACTTAAGACCAGCCTTCAACATAGATCTCTCTGTACATGATCTTGTTTTCATAACGCAAGTAGCTTTAAATTTATTTTTGATTCTTTGCTTAGCAAGGCGTTGTTCCTGATATTTCTTTTTAAGTGCTTGAACCGTAGATGTAGTCGTCTTAAGTTTGGTAATACTTTTGTGCAATGCACTAGTCACTTTTTTTTTATTCGAAACAATAGGCTTTACTTTTGTTAAATTTTTTTGGCATGTATTTTCTTGCTTCTGAATCTCTATGAAAGTACTAGTAGAGGACAACGTCTTTTCTATAAAAGTTTGAGTTGGCTTAGATCCTTGTTTCTCTTTTTTGTTACCAGTATTGAAAAAATTTAAATTAGGTGGCAAAATAGATGTTCCTAAATTTGAAAAAAAGAATGTCATCTAAAGAAGTTGCTTTGTCATGTTTAAATCAAAATCAAGATAGATTATAACAATTATGTAAGTAAATATACAATGTGTGTGCGTGTGTGCATGCGTGCGTGTGTGTGTGTGTGTAGATAGAGAGAGAGAGAGAAATTCATCCCTCATTTCTTAAAATTTAACATATTGTATCATCATTTAGAATATGGCTTTTTATTTTCATTGTGCACTTAATATGGGTACTAACTAATGATTTCTATTGAATTATATTAATTTCGGCGATATATGTAAACATATACATGATGTGTGTTTATAATCATTTTGATGCATATTGTATCAATTTACATCATTCTTTGGCTGTGTTCCAAAATTGACTGCCAACACTGAAAATCTAGTGCATGTAACGTAAACTGTCGCATTTTTAGTACTGGCAGTAAAATTAGAACACAGTTGAATATATCGCTGAAATTAAAATAATTTATTAGAAAATTACTAGTTAGTACTCATATTAAGTGCACGATGTAAACTAGCCTTATGTCACAACTTTTTGGTTAAGAATTATTGATTTAAATAAAAACATCAATATTATCCTTAAACAATTAACCTCTGAAGCATAAAAATGTTAAAAAATCCTCCGTATTTGGTCGTTTGTGAGTTATTAATTCTGTGATTGTAGCAGGTTTGGCTTTCTCTTTGTCCTTAATAGGTGTAGGTGATGTATTAAACACTGTGATCGCACCTTGTGCAAATTTTCTTTGTGCATGAACTTTGGTCCTGAAATAATTATACAACTTAAGATGATGGTAATCTCTTAAAAAATTACTACAAATACACATGATTAAGCGCATGTATTACTATATATTTCTTTAAATATACTTTGTTTACAGTTTAAGAAGTTATTATCATTAAAAACATATTACAGGCTAATGTAAAAGTGAGTTACCTTTTTGGAGATTCAGAAAGTGGTTCCATGAGGTCCACCAGATCTCCCTCCTTCCTCTTTCTTTTATCGTTGCGACTTAAAACCATTCTGAGATGATAACTAAAATATTGATGAACACGAAATTGTGATTTCTATTATTTCACTGTACGCTCAGAGCATATTGCACACTAAATGTATTCTTCGCACAAAAACTGATTCCGTTTCGTTTTACCAATACTCCTGACGATCGATAAAAATTATTGCCATCCCACTAATTATAACACATGAAAAAAATCGAACAACTCCAACTAAGCTAGATTGTTTGTGGAACGTTTGTACCAAATCGTGCTGACAGTGCAGCGACTGAAACAGACTGGAATAATGAAATCATTAACAGGAAATTGACAGAAGTTTTAATACACTATGGCAAAGGAGAGCTGCTGTAAATTTAGGTCCTCCGCACAAACGAGGTTTGTTCGCGTCGCAAGCTCCAACATGCTCCTACTATAGTTCCTACTCACTCTATTAAGCGCGTTGGAGTGAATAAGAGCTATGGTAGGAGCATAATGGAACATGTTGGAGCATGCGACGCGAACAAACCTTCAAATAGTTTTCGGTCCGGCCGGATTTGCACCAACCAGGGATCCTATTCTTGAGCACATACGAATAATTTTCGCATACGAAAATGATAGTTTCTCGACTGTGAATGGTCGATTGTATACGGAATTGTTATTTTCGTATGCGATATTTGTTCAAGAATAGGGCCCCAGCAGTGAAATTCTGTAAGGCCGGAATCAGACTTTGCATTGAAGATTGAGATTGAAGATTGAAAAATTCAAATTTGACCAAGTGAAATGAAAGGAGTATCACGTCCGTAATAATTTAATTTTTGTCCAGTAATCATTTTCGAACAGATTTGCTTGCAGACCCGAATGCACGAGTATCTCTAGGGCTGCGGTCTATTTGACGCTACAAACGTTTTGAAGCGTTTGAGCGACCAATCAGAACAAAGAATTTTATGAATTGACTAATCAAAGAATGCTTCGAAGCATAAGCTGCGTTCAACAGACTCAACAGTTTTGCAACCGTTTTATGATTGTCTGCTGAGATAGGACCATTCTTCTAGATCTAAAAGTATGATCCAATCAGCGCGAAGGAAACTTCCAACAGTTGCAAAACGAACGTTCTCGTGAACGCAGCCATTGGCTACGTTCAGCAGACTCAACAGTTTTGCAACCGTTTTATGATTGTCTGCTGAGATAGGACCATTCTTCTAGATCTAAAAGTATGATCCAATTAGCGCGAAGGAAACTTCCAACAGTTGCAAAACAAACGTTCTGCTGAACGCAGCCATTGGCTGCGTTCAGCAAACTCAACAGTTTTGCAACCGTTTTTATGATTGTCTGCTGAGATAGGACCATTCTTCTAGATCTAAAAATATGATCCAATTAGCGCAAAGGAAATTTACAACAGTTGCAAAACAAACGTTCTGCTGAACGCACCCATTTGTAACGTCAAGTGGACCGCAGCCTAGAACGTACCTGACGCTTCTCCCCACCAACAGCGGCACGATTGGTGGAAGGAGACTTCGAAAACAACCATAGGTAAAAACCTAAGAAAGACCTCAGAGTAAGGCTGATATTACATGAGTGCGGAAACACGGAAATACGGAAAAGCGCAACCAATCAGTAATCGGTGAAACGCGAAACCATAACAGCGGATTGCTTCTGATTGGTTAGGGTGCAGTCCCATGGAGCGTATCGCGCGTATCGCGGATCGCGCGTATCGAAAATCTGATCAATCGTGGACG
>NW_017257777.1:22928-24560 GCF_001594055.1 Mycetomoellerius zeteki
ATTTCGACCGCGTATATAAAAATAATAAATAATAAAAGACTCTGTAAATATAAAACAAAATGAAATGTTATAATCATGATTATTTTAATTATCTTTATGTTTTAAATTAAACGTTCTTTATTACATAACTGGCTCTTAGCCCTTCAATTGTTCTATTTTTAAAAAAATTTAATTATATTAAATAAATTAATATTTAATATAATTTACTTACACAATATGGTTATTTACTTTTTACGGCTATCCTCTTTTTTCTGCGGTCCTACAGTAATTCGTCCGCAGAAGTCAGTTTTGTTCCGCTATTTTCGATACGCGATAATTTCGTTCCTATGGTCCCATGAAGCGGAATTAACATAAACGGATCGGCGGTTTACTAATCATACAATTGTTTAGATGAAGGCAAATAAAGAAAAATAACAAAACTCGTTTTATGATTGACTATCCGCCTGATCCGCTTACGCGAATTTCGCTCCATGGGACCATAGGAACGAAATTTTCGCGCATCAAAAACAGCGGAACGTCCGCGATTAGTCAGATTTTCGATACGCGCGATCCGCGATACGCGCGATACGCTCCATGGGACTGCACCCTTACGCGTTTCCGCATTTCCGCGTTTCCGCGCTCATGTAATAGCACCCTAATAGTGCGCGTCGAGCAGTACAGTCACGCTCAAATCGTCGGCTCCTTCCTTTCCGACCTACCAATCACCGTTTCTAGTTTAAGCGCCACGTGCGAAATTCAATTTCTAAATCTAAAAGCATTAGTTCTTCTGTTTTCCAATTCTAAAGGCGTTAACTTTTATTTCTAGATATAGAAGCGTTAATTCTAATTGTTTAATCCTAGAAGTAATCAGTAATTAATACACTACTTGTAGCTAATGTATCGGTGTGAATCATTATAAAATATACACTTAAATAATTTAACTCGACTGAGTATTTTGTGGATTCCTCCATCTCCTCAATAACTTCGCGCAATATAATCAGCCGCTATCGAACATTCCGGGAGTGATCACTCGTACTAGTGAGAAAGAGAGAGCTGCCTGTTAGCAGGGCCCTGAACCAACAATCGATCCACCCTGGGGAGCTGCAGAGGCCTGTTGCACCGATCATCCATTTCCTTCGACATTTGGAAACACCAGGGGACGCCCATTCGAACATCTAAAGGTAAGAAAGTTTCATTTCATTCTCCGTTAACTGAGAACTCGCCGCGGATGAACCGTATAGCATATGTCCCGCGTTCGCGCGCCTCCTATTGATCCTCGACTCCTAGCGGTTAATCCTTAAGGGGATCTTAAACCGATTACCGAACTTGATCGAGGTCGATAGTGCAGACTTTTTTAAGGCGGTAGTCTGCTTTACAAGGTCAAAAAAATCGATTTTTTTTTTTATTGCTTAAATGCGATAGATAAACTATCCAAGAATATATTCTCAAAAGGATAAATTCCTATTCAAAGTATTTGTGACGGTCTGCTCCGAACGCGCGCCTGTCCCTCGATCCCCTTACCTGAAATATTACCTGGAAAAGGTTCAACGGCTTTTCAAAACAATACTTAGGAGCCTTTGCCGTGTGTGTCGTTGAGGATATTGAACTGTATGTACGTATGGGCCTCAGTTTAGGGCAGCAGCTTCGCAGCTG
>NW_017257777.1:24757-26350 GCF_001594055.1 Mycetomoellerius zeteki
CTGCCTGTTAGCAGGGCCCTGAACCAACAATTGATCCACCCTGGGGAGCTGCAGAGGCCTGTTGCACCGATCATCCACTTCTTTTGACATTTGGAAACACCAGAGGACGCCCATTCGAACATCTAAAGGTAAGAAAGTTTGGCCCTGCGCACAATGGAGGAAATATTAGGAACAGGAATAGATATTAAGATTTTAACCTATCAGATACCAGTTACACCGGAATACACGGTTTTTGATAGGTTGAAATCTTAATATCTATTCTTATTCCTAATATTTCCTCCATTGTGCGCAGGGCCTTTCATTTCATTCTCCGTTAACTGAGAACTCGCTGCGAATGAATCGCATAGCATGTGTCCGGTGTCCCCGCGTTCGCGCGCCCCTATTGACCCTCGACTCCTAGCGGTTAATTCCTACGTCGCATGGCTCCGTAGCGCTAGTTGCGTATTCGCCCTGTTTTATCAGCATAAGGAGAGCGGGATAATCAGATGTACCGAATGTTATACTTCTTACCTATCCACGAAAAAGAGAATTATTTCGGAGTTTTGCGGCATTATGTTCACCTCGGTCTCCCTGAGCGGTTTGAAACTTGTCACGCGTGCTCCTTAATACTCGTCACTCTGCACGCGCTCGTAGGTTGCCCCGAGTGCCCAGGAATTCTAGAAAGATTCTTGAATATATTTGAGAGGAACGGGGGAGCAACCGTGGAACGACTCAGAATCGACAATAATCGCCATATCAAGCGTATTTAACCAATCAGTACATTGGATAAAATCAATCGTAGCTTGGTTCAATACCCGGAATCGCGAATTCCGTATCCCACTCATAGCCTCAGGGAGCTTATTACGATTTTTGTGACGAAGTGAAAATTACAAAAATGATCAAATTCACTAGATGTTAACCAATGAAGTTATAAATATTCTAGTAAATTCAATCACTTTTGTAATTTTCACTTCATCACAAGGAACCGTAATAAGCCCTCTGCTCAGGATGCTTCGCTCGCAGTACTGCGTAAATCAGTGCTCGGCACTAGATGCACATTTCGGGCTGATTCCGGCGAGCGACCCCCACTACCACTCGAGTCTCAGCGGCCGAGCCGCCGACCGCTCACGTGACGCTCTGGCTCAGGAGCGTCCCTATATCTTAAACGTGCTAGGGTCGTATCTTCCGTCATTGAAGAATCTTTCTTGCTAAATAATTTTTATTTTTTCAAAAAATCAAGTACTAAATTTTCTATTATTAATGTATTAATATGCTCTATATATAATAATATAATTGTAGCAATAATATATAATGTGTATAATATAATTAGAGTTCTTTACAATAATTTTCCACATCACCCGTGGTACTATTGTTGACGCGTTTTTTTTAAAGTGGTTTCCCCAGTAGGCCTATTCCACTGAAAAAGATAATGAAATGGCTCGGCAGGAAGGCAAAATTGGTTGTATCAATTTCTTTTGATTCCTGTTTATTTTTATATGTATATTTCATTATACAAAATTTTGCCTTCCTGCCGAGCCATTTCATTATCTTTTTCAGTGGAATAGGCCTACTGGGGAAACCACTTTAAAAAAAACGCGTCAACAATAGTACCTC
>NW_017257777.1:26703-28421 GCF_001594055.1 Mycetomoellerius zeteki
GTAACAAAATGAATTTTGTTAAAATATCTTTAAATAAAAAGGGTGAAGAATAAATGTTTAAAATCGATCCTACTAAAGTAGAAATAATTCAACGTAAGATACATGTATAATGGAAATATATTGCCTCGGTAATTTAAAAGCTTAGGACGCTCGCACGGAATGTCAGAGATCGTAGCCACCCCGAACCCAAACATTATTGTCTACACACTCCACTGTCCACATATGTTATGATTTATTTGGAATACAACTATGTATAATAGAAACATTGCACGAGTAACTAATTCATTTTTTAATTTGATTTTAAATTTCGTGCACTATTGGACTCAAGAATCGCTAAACGCATGCGCATTAAGTCACAGAGCATGAAAAGGCATACTCATAGGCCGGTATTCATAGTCGATTCTTATTTCAAGACCGTCTTAAGTAGTGTCTTAAGACGCTAATGCAGTTTTCTGATTGGTTCGTGACTTCGATTGGAAAGTAAACTTCGTGGTGACTTCTTAAGACGGTCTTGAAAGAACTGACTATGAATACCGGCCAATAGCGCTTATATCGAGTCGGTATGACAGATTTCCTAACCTAAACCTGAACGGTCGTGAACTTTAACGCTAAATATCTCGGTTCGCGGGGCAGAGCGACGCTTATTTCTGCCAGATTCGTTCGTTTCATGCAAAAACGCATCGAATGAGCGTAATTTCATTAAAATCGGTGAGATCGGTCGTCTTCTCCGTAATTACCGAATTTTTTTCAATATTATTTTTAATCGCTAGTGATCACTGGTGATTGACAGTACG
Source organism: Mycetomoellerius zeteki (assembly GCF_001594055.1). Lineage (NCBI taxonomy): Eukaryota > Metazoa > Arthropoda > Insecta > Hymenoptera > Formicidae > Mycetomoellerius > Mycetomoellerius zeteki. The sequence goes on from NW_017257777.1 coordinate 27,498, forward strand.
AAAAATTTTTTCGTTTCCGAAAAATATGCCCCATGGGAAGCCAGGCTACTTGAAATCGGAACGGAAAGATGCTGATTGGTTGCCCTCACTTCACCTTTCCGATTTCGTGTTCCGATTCCGTTTTCTGTGCCTATGGGACAGCATCCTTAAAACTCTATTGTAGATCCGGGATTAAAGATGCGTAATAATCATCAAAAATTCTATTGGTAGATACGAACCAATGCGATACGAGCAGTCATTCATGCAAAGGTCCGTTCGATCAATTTAGGTCATGTGACTAGTAGATGACAAAGTGGATGCGCTATCCACTGCATAAACGAATGCACTCTATTCTTCTTACATTTAACTGTAATTGGTCAATTTGTTACTCTAAAGGTAAATTTTCACGAGCTATTCAAATCAGCTGTTTCAGCGACAAAAAGGATTACGTGATCAAAATGGACGCTTGATATTCGTCAATTTTGACCACGTGATCCTTTTTTTGTCGCTGAAACAGCGGCTGTGTTCGTTTATGTAGTTACTGTTGCAGATGTCGTTCGTTTATTCTACCTGCGAAGGCGACTGCAGCGCAGTTTGACGTTCGTTTATGCAGGGATGTATACCATCTGCGCAGCTATATTGGAAATCTTGCTCAGGATGCTCTGCTTGCAGTATTGTGTAAACGAATGACAAACTGTGCTGCAGTCGCCATGATACCGCCAGCTATTAGCCAGCATTAGGTTGTAGCAAAATGAATTTCGTTAAAATCAAAGACAGAGTGGAAGCGCTCGTAAGAACCCAATAATAAATTTCGTATCGAATTTCAGCGCTCTTGGTGCTTCAGTACGGAACTAATCGAAAAAACTTATTACTAGGTTGTAACGGGTCAAATACATTATTAAACTTCCTGTAAAAATTAATTATAAATATTTATTATAAAATATA
>NW_017257778.1:0-18742 GCF_001594055.1 Mycetomoellerius zeteki
TGTTTTTTTCAATATCAAAAATTGTTTATTAAAATATTGCTTATTAAAATATTTATTAAAATATTTATTAAAATATTGTTTATTAAAGAGATAAAATTTTGTAATATAGGAAAACGAACTGTTCAAGTGAAAGAATATTTTTAGGCATAAGAAGGAGATACATGCCGATTCAGATAAAAACTAAAAACAGATGCCGACACTAGGCCTTGTTCAATCATGCTGACGAAAAGGGGAGGCACTCCTTTGTTAAATATCTCGGTATAACCCATTCCTACGATTCCGTCATATGCCTGAAGGGTAAAAGTCAGATCTCGTTTTACCGCTTCTGTGAATGTTTGATTTTGAACATTAACGCCAGCAATCTATAAAACAATGACATGTGTTTCTTAAAAAAATCTTTATAAAAAAAAAAAAATTATAATTGAGACTAAATCGAACTGTTTGCTTGACGACCTACATTCACTACATCAGTAAATAAGTATCCAGTCAGCTCACCAACCTCGTACGTAAGTCCGATATAAGTATCAGCTTCTATGTGAGTGTAGGATTTATTGCTATTATATTTTTTATGTGACGCTGTATAAAATAATAACAGAAAATTAGTTATTAAAGATATTAAAAATAAATTTCTCTTTATTAATTTAAAGATATATATGTTAACAATCGTTATATAAGATTAAAAATATTTATTACTTCTTTGCTTTAACATATGAATTATACCTTGTATCAAAGATAATCATTTGTACATTTAAAATAAGCACGATAAGTAAAATAAAGCACATGTAATTGTAAAATTAATTTCGTAATATTTATCTTCTCAGTGATTTTAATTTTAAAACTATTAGATTTTAAATCATCATAAAATTTATACTTGAAATATATAGATTGTCTCCTTACTCTATATTTTTACTTAAAGTCAGTCATTAAAATAAACAAAGCAATTAAAATCATTTCTATAACATATGTAATAGTAATATTATTAAACATAAATCTACTTGTATGTATGTATAAATATAAATAACATGAAATATATAACAATATAAATAATATATAACAATATAAATGTGAACATAAATAAAATAATGGAATGTCGAAAAAAATGTTACGTTATAATTTACATACAGCAAACAATGTTATCTTTGTCGCAGATAATGGATGGTACAAAAAGATTTGCGGCACCAGTGTTGAAAAGTACGTTAAACTTCTGCGGTGAGGTTCCAACTGAGATAATGCCATAGTATTGTCTGTCATAATAATGAAACAGTGGTGCCTTTGTAATCGCTTCAACCAAATCACCTTGTTGATTATCAATGACAATCGATTTTCGAATAGAGTTTTTCTTATATAATGGAATTCTTGAAGCAACACAAAAGAAATCCATTATGTTATATATTTACGTTTATTTATATATATATATAATATATTTCACAATTACATATGAATATTCGTATATTACAAATGAATAGGGTAAACCCGGCAAATACGCCGCACTGGGATTTACGCCCTAGAAGTCAGAAAAAATGGAAGGAGTACTACTCTGTTACATGCCTTTATATTAGTATTGAGTTATATTAGTATATTAGTAGTGTGTTTCGTGGTTCAGGGAGATAAAACTAATCACTCACACTGTGTTTTCGTTTATTAATATTGTTAGATTGACATATATCATTCTCACATCACGCACGCGTCGCATTGTCTTAATTTTTCGTTTCCGTTATGGATTATGTATCGCGTATTGAAGTTAGCGATTTCGCCTGGGGGAATTCGAATCCCTGAATCGCCCTTCAGACAACGCCTGGGGGTATTATCGTGTTACCCTGAGTCACCAATTAATAAATCGTGGCCGGATTTTTACGATAACGCCTCAGTACTCAGGAAATTTCCTTGAGTCGCGATTATGCATGCAACACTCTCTCGAAATTTATACACGCAGCAGACTTCCGAATTCGCGAGTGATCCGCCTTCGTACTCGGTTCCTGATGGAATGAATGTCTCCACGCAGCAACGACCCCCCACGGACCCTCGATCTTTCTTCTGATTGGTTTTAAACATGGAGACTACGCGAAGCGGCGACGACGTTTCGAACAATCACAAGCGGATTAACCCTCATACGCGCCGACCACCGCCTTGATCTGTGCCGACATCACGCTTCTGGAAGTCGTTTCTCCCTATCTGCACATGTGTTTGCGTACGTGTCAACGATTGATTTATCGGTTTATTTTGATTGATCTAATCCGACCACGATTTCGTATTGACGTGCACGCTGGTATAGAGCTCTACGCAACAAGTGAGTTATAATTTCAGCTGCTTACTGTTAATATTAATGAATTTATTGTGAGTTGAATCAATTTATCACTATAATAAGTAGCGCCATCATAAATTATATAATGTAATAAATAAATGTAATAAAAAATAAATTATATACTGTAGGGCGTGTAAAAGACCTAGTGGTTATTTCGTGATACATATGTACGTGTAGAGAAATAGTAAAGCATGTTGTATAGCAAAATACAAGTGCTTTGCTTTCGTATTCTTTGTTTAGTTTGTTGTTTTATATATCCCATCTGTTTAGAATATACGGTATTTTTAGCGAGCGGGATTTATGCCCAAAGCATACAAAATGCACAGATTGAAATCAGTGCACTAAATGCAATAAACGCATGAAATATGTACCTTTTGTCATAACACTTCTAATATATGTAGGAAGATCGTAATTATTATTTATTACTTCATATACATATTTATCATTTTTATTCCTTAATAAAACTTTATAAACGCATTTTATAAGTTATTGTGTTATTTTATGTCTTATTTATATGCATTATTTGTAAATTTTTCATGAGTCTCCCCTCCCCCTATAAGTAGCCATATATTTCACCCCTATAAGATATATGGCAAAAATGCAAGGGTTTCAAAAAGTTTATTTTTTAGTATGAAAAATTAATATTTCGGATTCCTAATATTTTTTTCATAGTAGTAGAAATTATGAAGTTTTTACTGGTATAGTTTATTTGCCTTAAACATGATAAATAGTACTTAATAAATTAAATCTCCCTTAGGTGAGGCGTGTATACCGGGTTTACCCTATATGAATATCGTACAAATTTCGGACAAATTAATTAATCATTTTTAAATTTAATCAAATTTCTTTTTATTTTTGGATATTATTTATGCTTCAACATTTCAGTAACATTAAGTAATAAATGCAATTCACTTTAATCTATTTACGCATCTAAATAATATTTCCGTTTTAAATGCGAATTTCAGTTTCCATGACGCTTATCTCATTTAAGACATGAAGATAATAAAATTTCGAGCCTCAAAGCGATGCTCAAAAGCCTTTTTCATAAGACTATCTCACACCCAAGGACATTTCTACAGTTTTATTCGAATTATCGTTAAAGTTATTTGTCACGAATCAACATTTTCACTATCTCACCTTAACAATTGCGAGTTGATCAGCTCGACGAGTGCCACGATTAACACAAAAGATCGAAACATATTTTTTGAATTTCGTAGCAATTAGAGCTAAGAATCAAGTATCAAGAACGTTTTAGAAGCGTTGTAACTCCTCTTCAAATCAGTTCACAATCGGAACGAATAACAGAAGACAAGAACAAAGCGTCAATCATTAACGTTCTCAATGCTGTTTACGAGCTTATGTGCGTGATTATATTTAGGAGTGGGTGAAAAGAAGGACAATTGAACAAGCAGAGTGTTCTAAAAACGATCTTGATTCTTTTCATTAACTAATCTCCAATAAACTTTTAAAAAATTGTGTTTCGCATTTATGCATATTTCTCATATACGCATTAGCGCGACTCGATGTATTTAAATAAATCTGAAAAGAGATATTAAAATGAGATTTTAAAATGTTGTAAATTATGTATTGTTTGTCTTGATAAGTTTACAAAAGAATAATTTAGTAACAAATAACTGAAATAATGAATTGTGAATTCTTAACCGATCGAGACAAATATTTTTTAATTTAAACGTCAAAAATTTCAAAGAAAATTGTAGAATTCGATTTTTAAAAAAGACTTCCTGAAATATGTAATAAGGGAAAGTGATCTAAATCGGACCGTATTCCAAATAGGACCTTTTTAATTTAAATGAATACGGTTAAGCAGATTTGCGTACTATTTATCATGTAAAAGTCCTTATAAAACACCGAACATGTGATAGCAGTTTGATAGTTCTATGTCATAACATTCATAAAATAGACGCAAATATGTATTTTCAGCCATCGTGCGAAAATTTTTTTAAAAAAGAAAATTCTTGTAAATCATTATTTAAAAGGTGTTAAAAATTTGAAAAGTAATTAATTTAAGATAATTAAAGAGTGTAGAATTTAAAAATATCAAGCATTTCGTGATCACTTTTGCGGTTTATTATAAAATTTGTTCCAAAGTTCGTAACGACCCGTGTCCAAATCGGACAGTACAGTAGATAACTTATAGGCCTGGTTGTAGTACTGGTGATCGGCTGACCAGATCTGATCCAAGGAATTAAATCAGTAAAATATCATGAGTCATCAGACTTAGATTAGTTGAGTTTTATTAATTTCAATTCTAATAATATAAACAGTCAGTATTTTCTTTTTCCGAAAAAAATGTTTATCTTTGACTGTCAAATTGCTCGTTTTTACTCAATACTATAAGAAAAATACATTAAAATATTTTAAAATTCTATCTAAAAATCCATAAAAATAGGAGTTTTTGATTTGAACCAGGGAATGGTCCGATTTGGAACCAATAGTTCTAAATCGGACCGGAAAAAGCGTTTTTACATTTTCCATTATAGTCTAACACAAGTGAGAGATACGTCAAAATAATCTCAAGCAAAAATGAAGGGAATTAAATAATCTTTCCAACAGCACCTTCGATTTTACGATCGAACTTTATTTACGCCTTATAGAGAGCAAAAACTATAAATAAGTCCGATTTAGACCACTCTCCCCTACCTATTATAATAATCTGGAAATTATTTTTATGATGCTAGAAGTTAAGTAACCAGAAGTTGAATTATTTGAATTAGAGTTGCTTTTTTTATAGCTGAAGCTACCTCATATAAGGATTTTCAATATCGCTGAATCTGAATGTTAAAATTAAGATTTGATTATTGAAAGAGCTATCAATTTCGCTGTTAACTTTGACAGAAATGCATGCTTTAACTGATGTCATCTAGCTGATGTCAATAGATCATTCTTACAAATCTAACTCAACATTTTTCTTTGAAATTTATTCATAAAAAAACAAATAGTCTTGACGCGGTTAAGGATTATGATCTGTATTTTTGTATAGTAAATTTTCAATTGTTCCCACTGTGTGATGAGATAGGTGATTAAGAGAAACTAGTTTTTCAAATCCAAACCAATTAAGTGGTTAGTTGAAAGAACAATTGTGGAAAAAAATGAATTAATTGAAAATAATTGTCAACAATTAAAAGGAAGAAATAATTCGAATGCAAATATGATGTGTATAGTTCGAAATCCACGTGTAAAATAAGAATTAAAAAATGACGTCAAACCGATAGGTACATATAATTTTATGTACTTACAAATATAAGATAATGAAGAGATAAATCAGAGTGAGGTGTCCGCAGAAATACGGCCCTCTGACTACGGTCAATATATTTTACTTATTCCTTCATTGCAGTTTAAACAATTTGTCCAAAAATAATTTATAATTTTTGTGTAATTATTTAAATGCGCAAAATTATATTTTTTTAAAATATTATATTAAAATTATCATTTCTTAGAAACATAAGATGTATTATCAATAACATTAACTGTGACTTAAGACAGTTTATTGCTTTAAATAAATTTACAAATGCAGAAGAAAATACATAACAATTTTTATATTTTATTAAAAAAAGAAAAGAGAAATTGTGAAATAATAGACTCAATTATATTCATAATATATGTGACGATAGGATATTATGCTGAAATAATGGGCTATATACAGGATGTTAGTTAAGTATGTTGCCATACTCAACAGAGCGATTCTTTGGTTTATTTCAAGTAAAAAAGTTCATATAAACATGTATCCTAAATGGCCTAGTTTCCGAAATAAAAAAATTTAAACGTGTAGTAATAATCTGTTTGTTTGAAAGAAATACAGCTTGAACTAGTCAAAAACTAGTCAAAAACAGAAAAACAAAAAAACAGGCTTCAGTTCTTCTGATGAAATAAAACAATTAGATAAATTGTTGAAAATGTCTGCCTTGCGGCATGATACATCCATCGAGCCTTCTTCTCAAAGATTGACGTACATGCTCAAAGATCAGAATTGAAGTCTATTTTTTATTTTGTGACTTTGACTTTAACCTTGTCACTTTGTTTACGGTTGTGCGAATGGTAACTCACGTGAAGCAAGGCATATTTATGCAGGAAGATATCTCCAACGCAATTTAGCATTTTGTCAAACATTTGCGAACATTCATCTGTATTTCGGAAACTAAGCCGTTTAGGCTGAGAAGAAAGCTCGATGAATGTATCATGGCACAAGGTGGACATTTTCAACAATTCATTTTGATTCCTAATTGTTTTATTTCATCAGAAGAACTGAAGCCTGTTTTTTTGTTTTTCTGTTTTTGACTAGTTTTGACTAATTCAAGCTGTATTTCTTTCAAATAAACAGATTATTATTACACGTTTAAATTTTTTTATTTCAGAAACTAGGCCGTTTAGGATACATGTTTACCATATATAGACTTTTTTACTTGAAATAAACCAAAGAATCGTTCTGTTGAGTACGGCAACATACTTAACTAACACCCTGTATAGTAGTTGATAACAATAATATCGCATATCTTCGTTCTAATTTTCTAAAGTATATTCCATGCGTATTTATTTAAGAACATAGAAATAAAAAGTAGGTATAAGAATCATGCATCAATGTTCTAAAGAAAGATTCTAAGAAGATTGCGGGACTTAATTATTTATTTATTACTATCATTTAATAAATCTTCTAGCATTTAAAGAAATTTCTTGAAAAAACAATACTTATTTTGCATGCGCAAATCTCACTCGGTCGTTCTTCATGTTGAACTCAGTATAAACCTGATTAAAAAACGGAACGCCCAAAACCCAAATATTCTCACTCGAATCCATCAAGGCGCTTGTACATAATGTACTATTCTCATCAAGCTACAAATTGAATACGGTATAATGTTTCTATTCAAAACCAATTTATAACTTTTGGCTATTTATTACCGTTTTAAATTGTGACATCAAAAGCGAGAAAAATATATAAAGAAAGGTAAATTATATTAAATTGTATTTTTTTAATATACATTGCAATCTATCATTTGTAAAATATACTTCAAACTTTTTATGTGTTCCAGTAATATAAATAACCATATTATTGAAATTAAATTATAATCAGAAAACGAAATAAGCTCTATGACAACTATCGAACTGAGAGAAATATAATTTTTTATTCCGAAATAAAAGGAAAGTTTTTGTATTTTGAAAATATTTTATCAAGTTTTTCCATTAAATGCAAAATGAATTGACCACCTAGAACGAAATAAATGTGGGGCAAATTATGAATACCGTTACAGTTCACCTTTAAACAAAGCTTAGTGTCAATAATCTATATACTATTGTAATCAGTAACAAATCCAGCATTTATTACTATATTTCAGTAATTTATTTAGTTTTAAAAAAGAGCTGCTATTGTCATCTAAGAAAATTGTCATCTAGTTACAATTGTTTCTTCGCCACGATAAAATGCTTCAATCTGTTCGTTAATAACTGCGATTTCCGATGCTGGTCCTGATATCCCCGGAAAACCAGTGTGGACGATAGCTTCACAGCCACATAAAATTGTATATTTCATCATTATCCTACAGCATTGACAATTAGCTGGTATATAATTTGTGGCTCATATATGTATGTAATTTAAAAAATGATCACGTACTGATCCATAATAAATTGCCAGTATCCTTTCTTGGTTACATTAACATACGTCAACGTGCCGTAATAATAAGTGGGATTGGAACCATCCAATATGCAGTCACTAGGGAAATTTCTGTAAGGATTATATATTTTTTAATATTAAATATTGTTTTTCCATATTAAAAGGACAAATTTTGTAATATGGTAAGGCAAACTTATTTTAATTTATTTTAAATGTATTTAAGTAAAAAGTATTTTTAAATATTCATAGAAGAAAGATACATGCTGATTTAAATAAAAACTAAAAACGGGGGTGCCGACACCCGGCCTTGTTCAATCATGTTAGTGAAAACGGGAGACACTCTTTTCATAGATATCGCGGGATAATCCATTCCTAAGATTCCATCGAATTTCAGAGTAGAAAAGCCGGATCCATTTCTATCGCTTCTGTGAATGTTTGATTTAGAACATTAATGCCAGCAATCTACAAAAAAAATTTATATGTGTTCCTTCAAAAAGTTTTTATAGATTATAATTGAAACTAAATCGAACTGTTGTTTGACAGCAACTTACATTCATTACAGTAGATAAATATCCAGTCAGACTATACCAACCATATAATCAAGTTCAATGTGAGTATTAATTTCTACATATGTATGGGATTTCCTGTTATCATATTTTTTACGTGATGTTGTACAAAGCAGTAAAAGAAAATTAGTTATTGTTAAAGATACTAAAAATAAATTTTCTTTATTAATTTAAAGATATATATTATTATATATTATATATTAACAATCTTTATAACATCAAAAATATTTATTACTTTTTCACTTAACATATAACATATAAACACATATATAAATTGTATCTTACAATTTCATCGTCAAACACGATCATTTGTATCTTTAGAACATATATATAATAAATAAAATAAACCATATGTAATTGTGAAACTAAATTTCGTAATATTGACCTTCTCAGTGATTTTAACTTTAAACTATTAGATTTAAATCATTATAAAAATTATACTTGAAATATAGCAGATCGTGTCCCTACCCTATATTTTTACTTAATATAAGACATTAAGATAACAGAAAGCAATTAAAATCATTTCTATATGTGTAATTATTAGTAAATCACTATTATGGTGATATTATTAATTATAAATGTACTTGTATATGTTACAGTCAAAGCATCAACTTAGTAAATATGTACATCTGTTGTCTACTACAATCGATGCATTTACTGTAATAAATCTTATGTGAATGTGTACATATACATTGCCTAGGTACCCAGCAATAAAAAAAATCTGAAATCGAGACATGCGTGTTGCTGGGAAGTGTATCCATTTACAAAAATGTACATTTTGACTGTGACATATACAGGGTGTCTAAAAAAAACGGATTGAAACCGTCACGGTAGGCCGTCCTGCCGGCAGCAGTACATGAGTAGGCTGGTCGGACGCTTGTATTCGCCTATCTTTAAACGTTAATATCTCGTTAAATATTGCGTCAACTGCAAAATGGTACAAAACTGTTTTGTTCCCCTTGATCCAATCTACGTCCCCATTGTGTTTCGATCCGTTTTTTTAAGACACCCTGTATAACTAACGTGAAATATAAATATAATATAAATGTGAACATAAAAAAATAATGGAATGTCGAAGAAAATGTGACGTTATGATTTACATACAACAAGCAATATTATCAACCGTAGGTATAACATTTTCGCAAGTTATGGATGGTACAAAAAAATTTGGAGAACCAGTGTCGTACGTTAAACTCCTGCGGTGGAGTTCCATTGAAATAACGCCATAGTAATGTCTCTTATAAAAATTAAACAGTGGTTTCTTTACATCTTCACCAATTTTACTTCTGTCCAAAAGAGTTATAGGCCAATTATTTCGTATATTATCGATGTCAATGCTTTTTGACATAGGGTTTGCCTGTTATAACGGAATACTTGAAGCAACATAAAAAACGAATCCATTATATTATATGTATACATGTTTCACAAATACACAATATCATACAATATATGTATATACGAATTTCAATCAACGTTTCCATTATCTCACCTCAGCAATTCCGAATTAATCAGCACGACAAGTGTCGCGATTACTACAAAAAGTCGAAACATGCTGTTTCTCGATTTTTCTAGCAATTAAAGCTATCAAGTATCAAGGTTTTAGATATAATCCTTTTCAAATCAGTTCACAGTTGAAACGCACAACAGAATACAAGAGCGAAACCAATTATTAGCGCTGCCAATGCTATTTTCGAGCTTATGTGTTTGTGTTTAGGAATAGGTGAAAAGTACGAGGGTCGTTTGAAAAGTCCGTGCAAAGTCAGAGAAATGGCACTACTGGCGCGTATCAAGGTTAGATTTAGTTAGTAGCATCTCTTGGAAGAACACACACCACGTTTTAGCCAGATCGGTCTATTTGTTTGTGTTTGGCATTCATTTGAATCGAGGAAGTCGAGTGATTTTCAAAAACGCACCAGCTCACACCTCAGCAGTTGTGGTCGCAAAATTAATGGAATTAGGGTTCCAACTCGTTTCACATCCCCCCTATTCTCCAGACTTGGCTCCCTCGGACTACTATTTGTTCCCCAATATGAAGAAATGGCTGGCGGGAAAAAGATTTTATGCAAACGAGGAGGTGATTGCAGAAACAAATGGCTATTTTCAGACTTGGACAAATCCTATTATTCGGAAGGGATCAACAAATTAGAGCAGCGTTGGACGAAGTGTATAAGCCTAAAAGGTGACTATGTTGAAAAATAAAAAAAGTTTACCCCAAAAAATTAAGTAGTTTTTATTTTTGCACGGACTTTTCAAACGACCCTCGTACTATTGAGCTAGTAGGGCGTTCTAAAAACGCCCGATCTCAGTTCTTTTTTTACATTAAATTTAATTTCTCATAAATTTAAAAAAATTGTGTTTCGTGCATTTACGCATATTTCACATATAAACATTAAAGCAACTCTGTATATTTAAATAAATTTAAAAAACAATATTAATCTTAAGAAATATAATTATATGTTATTGTTCGTCTTGATAAGATAGGTGCACAAAAGAAATATAGTGTAAGAGATGACTGAAATAATGAGCAATTTACAGTCGTTGCGATAAACAATGCATAAAAGTTTATCTGAAAACAATATACACAGTGTCCCGAAATTCGAGAGCAATATTATTGCAACGTAAAACTTCGTGAACAATTAAGTGATAAAAGTATAAGCCATTATTTTTTCCGTAAAATAACTTTTTAACTAAATGATTAAAGTTTGACTAGTCATAAACGTTAGTTACAAAGTCATCATCTGTGTGATAGTTTACGTACAGCGGCAATGTTTTATTTAATGTCTAATACCATTGCACGCACATCATATATGGATGATTTTTAACTAACGTTCATGATCAGTTAAACTTTAAAAAAACGTTTATACTTAAACACCTACTTTAGGGAAGAAAGAATGGCTTACATTTTTATTAATAATATTAATATCTTTCACTTAATTTTTCACAAAGTTTCACGCTACGATAACATTATTCTCGAATTTCGGGATGTCCTATATAATTTGTTTTATGATTACTTAATTAGACGTTTTGGTTAATTTTTGAGCCATCCCCTTAGCAATGCATCTAATTTTATACATTCATCGATGTTTTAATATATTCTTTCCAGCGCATAGTAAGGATAAATGAAATTTTATTATTCAAAAATTTCTATAATACCGTAATTCTTAACCGATCGAAACGAATGTTCTTTAATTTAATCGTTAAAAAAATTTGGAATTTTTAACGAGTAGGAAAGGAAATTGTGGAATTTAATTTTTTTAAAAAAGGTCTTCTAAAATATGCAATATTATAACAATCTGGAAATTATTATATTATCAGAAGTTAAGTAACCAGAAATTTAAATTCGAAAACTATCTTATGTAAGGATTTTTTCAACTAAATACGAATCTGATGTTAGAATTAAAATTTGATTATTGAAAGCTACCGATTTTGTTGTCACTTTTGAAAGAAATGCAAGTTTTGACTGATGTCAAAAGATTTTTTTCAATCTAATTCAACACTTTTTTTAAATTTATTAATAATGAATTTAAAAAACCAATCGTCTCAACGCGGTTAAGGATTATAGTCTGTAACTATTTTTGTAAACGGTAAATTTAATTACCTAAACTAGAAACTAAGTACAAGATATCTTTGGGAATGTTTCGTTAAAAAAAATAAAATTTAATATTGCGTGTGGTTTTTCCCGCGTCAGAAAGGCTCACCGAAAAAAATGCGACGTTAATAAGATGTAAACCGCGCAGAAAATTTCTTTCATGCAATCACATTGAGAGAAAAACTTTTTATACTTGTAATTATAATTATATGTTATTATACTTTTTATATTACTGTTATAATGTTAGTAATAATTACTACGTGTATAGTTCTATTAACAAATATTAATTAGTAACCCAAAATTGACTGTGGGATTATTACTGTTATTATTACTATAAAAATATTAATATGTTGGAAAATTCTAACATTTTTACATGCATCAAAATGTCATCCGATTATCATCTCCTTATTTTATTTAGTACTATCTGCGTATTTTGTACTTGTAAGTTTTTAAAATATACTTAAATTGTAAATTTATAATATTAGTGATAAAAATGATACTTTTACGATATTTGAGAGCAGAAAATTTATAATATATGACATAATACTTTTTGAGTTATTACAATTAAAGAAATGCAAGGGTTTCAAAGTTCTTTTTTTAATACGAAAAATAAATATTTCGGATTTCTAATATTTTTTTCATAGTAGACACTACAAAGGTTTTACTGATATAGTTCGTTTACCTTAAAAATAGTTAATAATACTTAATAAATTAATTTTTTATTAGGAGCGGCGTATATACCGGAGTTACCCTAAATCTTCTAACATTTAGAAGTAATCTTGAGAAATCAATCGATGATTATTGTTGTAATCCCTGAATGCTACCACGATTTAGGCCCAGTTCCACAACTCACGGTTAACTCTTAACCGAGGTTCAACTTGTTTCTTATTTCTTTCCAATTCTAGAATTGGAAAGAGACAATGAATAAGTTGAACCTCGGTTAAGAGTTAACCGTGAGTTATGGAACTGGGCCTTAGTAGTCTTGCATTTCGGCATAGCAACGAGCTCACGGAAATGCAAGACTATTACCAAGAAGCAACCTTTGCATTTCGACATGGCAATAACGGCCAGCGGAAATGCAAAGCTGCAAATTCAGCAGCATGTGCGGATTAAGATCGCACACGCGCCGAACAATTCCTGTGACTATATATGATCACATCGGAAATCGTAATGAGATACCGCGACTGCTTTATATTCGGCTGCCTAATCGCAGACCGCGGGAGTTTCTTATAAGTAAAACATAGACACGTTACGCGCGTCGCGATTGACCAACGTCTAGCTACATCCGCGATAACGCTCGTCGCATGACCTGTCTAATCATCATCGCGAGCGCGAATACCAAGATTAAAAGTAACACTTATATAGCCACGAAGTAGGTACTAACGCGAAGTACAAACATCAATACTAGCATTAATATTATTATCAATATTTAACCTAACTGAATAATTATGAATAAGTGTTAAGTAAAAAGGGAATTATTTTAAATAAATTGTGTGTGGAAAGTTGTAAAGTAAATGTTCTCTCGTCGCCCTTCGAACATTATCTCAGCGCTTCTCGGAGGTTCAGGCGGACCGAAAATTTTATCTTGTTGCACCGAAGGACACAACATTATTTTGCAGGGGCAAATCCCATTCTGTAGTGACCCATGTCGAACTCGGTATAGTACCGACGAAGAAATACATTACCCAAAATCCATATCGGATTTTCTGAATAAGAAGTCTCAAAAAAACTTATGCATTCTATCTCACTCTTTTTTTGTTTATTCTATAATAAATTAAAGAAACATGATATTTTCTATTATAAAATAATTTTAAACAATCAAGAATAATTCTAAAACAATATTTTTATTCTAAACCGTTATTTGATCATATATAATATATATTTATCTCAAATATGTAATCTTTACTAGTAAATCTAAATATTTTATCACCTATGACGAAATCAACATTGGGCAAATTAGAAATTTTGTCACAATCCACCTTTAACAAAGCTTAGCATTAGTAATCCATATTAGTGTAATCAGTAATATATCAAACTTTTATTAATTTTATTTAAACACTTTAAGACCGTACTATGTGAGAAACACAATTAATAATAGAAATTCAAAGCCTATAACGGTCGAAGCTAGATCTATAACGCTTTTTTAAATAATTCAATGTGAATTATATATCCTATACTATGTATGTATGTATATCCTATACTTACAGATATACCATGTTTGTAGTCATTCAAACTGCGCGCCGAGAATTGGTTTTCCGGACTTATAAACGCAATTAAACTACTGGGATAATATCACGAACTAAATTAAGTTGACAAGCAATTCTTAAATAATTTTGATGTACAATTAGGAATCATATTGGCAAAATGTTAATGTGCTGAATAACTGTAAATAAATTTATTGCGAAAAATTTACCTCGGCCGGGAGTCGAATCCGGATCTCTTACATTCCGTGTGAGCGTCCTTACCAGTTAGACCACTGAGGCCATAAGGTTATAGGCTTTGAATTTCTATTTTTATTAATTTATTTTAATAATTTAATTAATATTGTTGAAAAAGAGCTGCCATCGTAAAAAGTTGTTATCTATTATTTACAATTGTTTTGCCGTTAGAAGTAATAACTCCGACCAGTTTGTTAATAACAGCGACATCCGATGACGGTCCTACTAGATTAGAGGTGCCCGAATCGATGACAGCTTGACAACCATTCGCGCATACGGTGCTACTTTCTATTCGAATCCTACAGTGTAATAGTATTAACAATTAGATGGCATACAACACTGGACAATAATGAAAATCCTATACCAAGACAGTCAATTTTTATTAATTTTGTAATGCTAATAACGGATATTGTCAATAAAAATTGAACACTAATCTAAGTGCAATGAGAGAAATAAGTAATATTACCGTCCAGTGCTATTTTAAAACATGAATATGAATAGTCATTTTTGTATTTTTGTCTGCTGAACATGAATTCTTTGTCCAAATTTAACTATCACGTTACATTTTTGAGAAAAATGATGTCGAAGAAACAACAAAAACGACGATTTTGAGGATTTTCATGAAGCATCAACAGAAAAATCTTTTTCTAAATTATCTTAGGATCTTGCCGAAGTATCAATTTAATTTTAAAATACATTTTGTTTCATTTTTGTATAATTTTTTCATTTTCAAAAGCATTAGCAATTTGAAAATAGTTTCTATTTCATATAATGTAATGTATAGAAAAGGCTTATTTCATCTTATTACTGCATTATGTAGAAAATAAGTGTTTTATGTAAGTTTATACTTACATAATAATATCTATATACTTTTCACATAATGCAATATTAAGATGAAGTAAAATATTTTTTTCATATATTGTACTACACGAAGAAAAATCTATTTTCAAATTGATATATCTCTAAAACAAAAAATTATATTGAAATAAAAAATACAATTTAAAACAAAAAGTTGATACTTTTGTGCGGCATTAATAAGATCTAAAAAAATTTTGCTGTTAATGTTACGTCTTAAAAATCCTCAAAATCCATTTTTGGCCTCTTTGAAGCAATTTTTCTCAAAATTATTTCTCAAGAAGCTAATAAATTAATTAAAATAACGGATTTGTATTTAACAGGCAAAAGTATACATCTGATATAATTCATGATAGGAAAAAAGATCAAATTTTGTTGCCTAATGTAATAATTATTATAATGTTAGTAATGTCCGTAGTATTATGTATGTTACGAGCAAAATTGCTTGCTGTACAATGTCAGCGTTGCCTAGGCCGTCAATATTATATAATCTAATCACGGTTGCCAATATTGTACAACTCAATCACATATGCGGACTTTATCCATAATTAATATATGTATAATAATAACATATATATACATATGTATACAATAATAACATATGTATACATATGTATAAATGTAACATAGAAAATAATCACGTACTTATCCACTGTAAATTGCCAGTATCCATTGCGAGTAATATTAATATACGTCAACTCGCCGTCATAACGAAAAGGATCGGAGCCACCCAATATCAGTTCACCACCATACTTCTCAGAATTACTGAACAGATTATATATTTTTTAATATTGAAAAATAATATTTTTAATATGGAAAGACAATCTTTTGAAAAACAAATTATATAGGAAGACAAATTATTTCAGTAAAAAATTATTTTTAAACACATGCCGATCTATATAGATACTAAAAACTGGTAGCTCTACCAGGCCTTGATCAATCATATTGATAAAAACAGGAGTTA
The DNA here is from genome assembly GCF_001594055.1 of Mycetomoellerius zeteki. Lineage (NCBI taxonomy): Eukaryota > Metazoa > Arthropoda > Insecta > Hymenoptera > Formicidae > Mycetomoellerius > Mycetomoellerius zeteki. The sequence continues at coordinate 16,338 of NW_017257778.1, forward strand.
CTCCTTCGAAAGATATCTGGGGATAACTCATTCCTAAGATGCCATCGAATTCCGCATAAACAAAGCTGAATCCCGATTCGGTTGTCACTTCCCCGAATGTTTAATATTGAATATCAAGGTCAATAAACTACAAAAAATTGATATTCTTTTTTTAGGAAATTTTTTATAAAATATAATTGAGATTTTTTATAAAGCATAATTGAAATTAAATAAAACTGTTTGCTTGACAATGACTCACTTTCATTGCATCAGTAGATAAGTATCCGCATACACTACTATCACGGTATAGAATATTAAATGGAATTTTATTTGGTATATATGTACTGGAATTTTTACTATCATATCTATTATGTGTCGCTGTAAAAAATAATACATAAATAATACATAAAAGTAAATCAATTCCCAAGTGGAAATGTATCTGGGCGTTCCAATGTTCTATATTGAACCCCGTGGGAAAGGTCGTGGCACACCAGTATCGAAATTTAGCCGAGCGCTACCTAGTATTTCATCTAGGCACTAGATAGAATTATGCTGGGGTGTCAAGATGGAAAAACTAGCCGGGGGCTAGCTAGCGTCTGGCCAGTGAAACAGGACCATAATAACCATGATAGAAGTATAAGGGTATGCTCTTGCGCATGGCCACGCCCAGTGTCCAATCAAAATATATGTAGCAAGCATACGTTAACATTAAGCGCGAAATTCGAATGTATGCTTTTAAGCATGCCTTTTAATCCGAAAAATTTTCCGACTCCTTTCAATCCGACTCATTTTTTGTCTTTTGATGATAATTTCCGCATCTTTTAACCTCACAATATATTTTGAATGTGAAATCACTCGACTTTGCACTACAGAATTTATTCGGCATGTGTTGCACATGTGTTAGCGACATGACGACCATATTACATTGACACGAACCGCTCCGGATATAGCCGAAGGCTGATCGAATGTGACGTATGCTTGATACATGCGCAGTAGTCTACCATTGATTGAGCATCAATAATTATTGAATAACATTAGTTATATTAAAAAATGGTTATTATCATGGTAGAAGTATAAGGGTATGCTCAATCAGTGGTAGACCACTGCGTATGTATCAAGCATATGTCACATTCGGCCTAGACAGTTTTCTCAAATTTCAGCGGCACCACCTCGCGAACCAGGACCTAGACAATTTTCCAATATTGGGCCTACAGCGCATCGCGAACCAGAGCCAAAAAAGTTTTCCAATATTGGGCCTGGTCATTATTGTCGTTACCTCCCAGTATAGCCCCAAGCTAGCCTTCCAATATAGCGCCTACATTAACTCATGGAAAACTAAATGGGGTCCATATAACGTCAGGTCGTAATTTCCACCCGGGTACTATTAATATCCTAGAAATAAAATTCTCTTAATTCAAATGTATATATGTATATATTGTGACGTTGCAGTTTCGCTGCAGCTTCGCAGCGACCCTTCGCCGTCACAAAGCGGATTCGCGCCTGACCCAAGTCGGGACGCGCGAGCGAGCGAAATCTCCAGGGGGCCGTATATTAGAGTTAAGTTATTTTTCTAATCCCCGGCGAATTTCTTCCTTATGTAACTGTTGTGGGAGCCTCGCCGAGCGAAGAAATCACCGGAAGCAAGACAACCACGGAAGAATCCCGCGGGCCGGAGACAAGCGGAGCGGAGCCGACAGGCGCTTCCGGCCAGTGGAAGGAAGCAACGGCCACCTCCGTCGAAGGACGCTCGAGCCCCAGGATGGTGCAAGGGACACATGACGAGCAGAAAAGGATCCTGAGCACCCCAGCAAGCCACCTAACGTCCGGTGAGTCGCAGGACGTGAGGGCGATGCGCCCGGCCACGACATCGGCGCGGACGACCGGGGACGGCCAGCAAGAGAGGTCCGCCCGGAAAAATTCTCGGGGCTGCAAGGCGCCCCGTATCTCGCCACGCACGTCCTTGCGCGTGAAGGACCGCTAGCCCACTAATTGGCCGCGACAACGCGCGACGCGGCTGCGCAACCCCGTAGGGGGAAAGCTCGCGAATTGATCGCGCATCGATCGCGATCCTGTTCGTCCTCTTCCGTTTCGAGTTACTCTAGCGAACAGACATCCCGGCCCGGCTAAGTTTTGGAGAAAAACGATCGAGAGGCTCCGAGAGGGAGAACCGTCGGAGGACCAGGCTGTCGGTGAAATTGCCCCTTGGGCTGATATTGTGTAAAGTCGCATGCACCGGGGCGGAGGGTCGCTCTCACGTTCTGTCATCGGCACGTGAATTTCGCGTTGGTGCGGTGGCCGCCATAAGCGGCACCTTCTTAGTGTTACGGGTACGGCGTGGCCGGCGCCAAGCGTGAGAGGCCTGCGTGCACAGGGCTATCGAGGATAAAGTCGAGTCACGAGAACGAGCCTCCTGGAGATCGCGGCCT
>NW_017257778.1:18753-25968 GCF_001594055.1 Mycetomoellerius zeteki
CGCGTTAGATATTACGAGCGTGAGCTCAGCGGTCGCGGGTACTTTCCGCGTGCGTACTATCGGTTGGTGTGTGTAGGTGTGCTTGAATGAGCGAGCGTATGTTAGAGTGGTTACCGTGGCTCTGTGTTTGGCCTCATTTAAACAAAGTTGTAAATTAGCGCGTCGCGTTTGCGTGTGAGAGTCTTTTATCGGATAGTATCGTCTTCGCATCCGCATGAGGTTCACCGATTGCGATACCATGCGTCCTTCCCGGCGTGTGCGTGCGCCGTCCGAGAAAAGACTTACTCTTAAAACTTTTCCGTCGAGTCTCGCAACGGAATATTCGGCTCAGCGGCGTGAATGAGCGTGCAGGACGATTCGCGAGATCCCGACATCGAATCTGCCTGTTTAATTTGCTTACTAAGTTAGTTGCTTGCTATCGTTCTCTCCGAAGCTATCACGTCTACCCGATCGCATGTCTTGATCGATTCGATAGCGCAACTATCGTTCCGCTGCGTTATAATTACTTTTCTCTGTCTACTAATAATTTTTCTTTCTCTATTTCCATGTTTTCTTTTACTGTACTGTCTTTCGCTTCGGCATAGTAAACACGCTTATTATTTACTTAGTGATGACGATTGTGTTAACGCCCTGTCCTCGAAGATCCCGATCATCCTCCTGCAAACCGGCCCTTACCCGTACTCCCCCCCCCTCTGCCGTTAGATAGAGCTAGCCAGCCCTCATGCGAGCGAGAGACTGCTCTCGGTTTTTGGTGATATTTGGTGCTCACGGAGTTTCGCGGTTTCCGCATAGTTCGCGTTCCCGTTCGTGAAATCGACGTTGCTTTGAAGCACGTCTGGCGCCCAACTTTGTCGCGGCTCTCGATTCTCGCTCGACCGCGTGAGGCACACTCCCGCACGAGGGCCGTCACCTTCCCTCCGATCCGATTGATCTGCCGTTTCCCGGAGTGCGCTCCCGCGCGTACTCCACATAATCGACGCCGGGAAAAGGCGTGACAATAAATATATATATACAGGGTGTCCCATTTTAATTGTCCACCCCAAATAACTTTCTTATTTTTGATTTTAGAGAAAAATGTTTCAGACAAAAATTGTATGGTTCGAGGGGGTCACAAGATGGTACCATTGGTTTGACCTTGGATAATCATTTGAAAATTACATGAAGGTCACCTTTAATTTCTTAAATGGAACATACCATTTTTCATTACATATTCTCGTAGCTTATCTCGAGAGCTTTCCAAAACACTACAATAAAATATTTTTCTATTGCGTATTTTCCGAGTTATAAAGCTTTAAGTTTGCGGTATCCTTTCTAAAAAAAAGGAGATGTTAAATCGATACTTGAATGTATCGAAGTTTATTGTTGTCGCTTTTCCGCGATGCTGATTGGTTCTCTCGCTGCGTTTACTTCACGAGTATCTGTCATTGCCAAAATTGTGTGTTTTGACAGTTCCGTATTTGAAAACATCCTGCAATATGCATACAAGTAAATGGCCAAGTTTTTGAACACCTAAAGTAATTGTACAAAAACTCATCTTGCCTTGACTGGCTGGATCATGTAAGATAAGACTACAGGAAAACGAATTTGTATTTTTATTAAAACTATTATAGAACATAACAGGCGCGCGCTTCGCGCGCGCTACTAAGCTTTTAACATTTATGCAGGATGTTTTCAAATACGGAACTGTCAAAACACACAATTTTGGCAATGACAGATACTCGTGAAGTAAACGCAGCGAGAGAACCAATCAGCATCGCGGAAAAGCGACAACAATAAACTTCGATACATTCGAGTATCGATTTAACATCTCCTTTTTTTTAGAAAGGATACCGCAAACTTAAAGCTTTATAACTCGGAAAATACGCAATAGAAAAATATTTTATTGTAGTGTTTTGGAAAGCTCTCGAGATAAGATTCGAGATAAACTACGAGAATATGTAATGAAAAATGGTATATTCTATTTAAGAAATTGAAGGTGACCTTCATGTAATTTTCAAATGATTATCCAAGGTCAAACCAATGGTACCATCTTGTGACCCCCTCGAAACCATACAATTTTTGTCTGAAACATTTTTCTCTAAAATCAAAAATAAGAAAGTTATTTGGGGTGAACAATTAAAATGGGACACCCTGTATATATAATGTATAATTAACAATAGTTAAAATCATCAGAGGTATTTGTACGTGTAGGGTAACTCCGACAAATACGCCGCGCTGGGATTTACGCCACAGAAGTCAGAAAAAATAGAAGGAGTGGGGGTAATTTTCCCGTAACTACCTGTTACATGCCTTTATGTTATATTGGTATTGTGATATGATTTCAGCTTCTTACTGTTAATATTAATGAATTTATTGTGAGTTGAATCGATTTGTCACTGGCCTAGTTTACACCGTACGTTTTTTCCGCGGCCTATACCCTAAATTCGACCTAATTCAGGTCACATTATTTAGGCCGCTCGCTGTAAATACTACTATACCTGACCCGACCTGTTGTAGGTCAGGCCGTATTTTTTGGCGCCCTCACCTAAAATAGGTCATCTGCTTTCTCGGTGTAAATTCGCGACTAACCCGACCTGAAGCTTCGTAGCCATTTTGCTCGAACAGCTGTTTTGTTGAATTTGAGAGTTAGGTTAAACTCTCAAACCGACTCGATATAAACGCCTTTTTCATGACTTAATGCGCATGCGTTTAGCGATTCTTGGGTCCATATGGAAATAATTTGTACAAAATACGATAGATGGCTCTAATTCGGACCACTTAAGTTGTAGACGTAAGTACGCACAAGTTTTGGCGTATTGCGTATGATTGTTGTCTCTTGGAGACACGGCTACAACTTAAGTCTCTAAATAAACGTTACGATCGTTGTTGAGTTCTGAAGAACCACTCGACCGCGGCGGACGCGTTTCGGATCGGGGACAATCGTATATTTTTGAGTGTTGCCGACTTTGACTATGCTATCGCTTCCTCCCGACGCGTGTCCGCGAGTTGGCTCGTTTCGTGCGTTCGTTCGGACGCGCGTTATTTCGACGTGACGACGTTGTAGACGCAGGTGTCCGGTATCCGTTCGGGCAACCCCATTTTCGCGGGCATTGCGTCACTTTTTGATACTGTAAGACTGTAATCGAGACTGTAATTCATTAAGACGAGATCTGGCCGTATTGCCTCCGTATACTCTTAAGCGAGGGAGGCAGGAGCCATTAATTAAGAAGAAGAAGAAGAAGTTACGATCGTTGCGACAATTCTTGTGCTCAGACCCTTATTATTTCTAGACTGTGAAAGGACTAAAAATGGAAAAAAGTTCATGCAGCAATTCAAGTTCGTAAGTACCAATGCCTTTGCTAATCAAAATAATATAAATAATGGTAATTATTTAGAATACGGGCCTCATCTTCGATTTTGATGAAATTGGGCTCATTCGACGCGTTTTCACTTAAACTGAAAGAATCTGGCAAAAAATGCCCGTATTCTAAATAATTACTCAAATAATAATTGTTGGGATAAAGCTCATGTTAACTTCATATTTCGAAAATATTTTGTTCAATAGCTGTGGAAAGAAATTGAAAGGTACCAATTGGACCGAAACAGAAACAAGATGTTTTCTTAATCTTTGTATTGAAAAGAGAATAATACAAATGATGGATGGGAAACGCCACAAACATATAGACATCTATAATTCATTAGAGCCTAGTATGAAAGAGATGGGTTTCATAAAAACTGGTGCACAAATGAAAATGAAATTGAAACATTTGAAAGAAATGTACTTTAAATGTAAAAGAAACAACAATACAAGCGGTGCTAGTCGTCAGACATTTGCTTTTTACGACGAAATGGAACAACTTTATTGCGGAAGGCCATCAGTCCAAGCCATTACAAACATTGGTATCGATTCCACTGACAATAATATTCAAGGTATGTGAATAATGTTTATAAATACATTTCTTATTTACTACTTATTTATATTTATGATAGTAATAATAATGTATGCACTCATAGTTATAGAAATAACTGAACAAGAAATGTTGCAAGATAATGTACAAGATAATGAAAATGAAAATGAAAAGGAAAATGAAAATGTAATGAAAAACATATTTAAAAAAAGAAAGACAGGTCAGTATTATGAAATATTATAAATTTCTTTAGTAAAAAAAATTATAATAAATATTAATAATTTTAAATGAATATAAAATTAAGTTATATAAAATAGAACATTGTAAACACTGCATTACGTAAAAACTTAAAGCACACACCTATTTTTATCTTATGCTAATAAGTACATCATATAAATTTAAATTATTTGTTTCTCCAAATAAATTTACAGAATATTGTTTATTTGTGTATCTTTAGGTCGCAACACACACATGAAGCTAGCGGAGAATTTTGCAGAAGTTTTTGTTAAGAAACAGGCCGAAGTTATGGAGAAACAAATGCGCATGTTTGACGCACAACTAGATTATATGAAACTATGGCAAAAGGAAATGATGGAAAAAGATCACCAGCATCAAACTTTAATTTTGGAGACCTTTATGAAAGGATTACATACAATGCAACCAGTCAACTTCCAGTATCCAAATTCAGTTCCAATGCATACATTCCCGCCAACTTCTGCTCAAAATGTATATCCGTATCATTTGTCACCATCTGTGTTATCACATTCATCATCTTTTTGTGGAATTGCTTCTCCTTTACCATCACCGACTTACGAAAATTCTCAAGAAACAAATGTATCAGTGCCTTCATCAGTATCATCTTCATCTCTTTCTGTAATTGCTTCTCCTTTATCATCACCGACTTCAAGAAATTCTCTGGAAATGAATGTATCAACACCTCCACCAGTACCGTCATATTCATCTTTTCCTGTAATTGCTTCTCCTTTATCATCACCGACTTTAAAAAATGCTCTAGAAACGAATGTATCAATGCTTTCATCAATACCATCATTTTCATTTTCATATAATAAGACTGATATAAGTAAACACGTACACAAGTAAAGAAACAAATATTTATTCTTTTTGTATACATATATATGCATATATCGATGTATTCTTTATATTTATCCATATATTCATAATATTTATATGTATTCATAATATTTATATGTATCCATATATTCATAATATATGCATGTATCCATATATTCTTTATATTTGAAAGGAAAAGTAATAAATCTTTATACTTTATAAGAAAAGTGCAATAAAAAAATAAAACATCAATATGAATATTTGATTTCAGTTTCTTATCTAAAAATCTTTTTATCTTGCATTGAATATCGTATATTATTGTATATTATCTTAAAACACTTGCACGCAACGGAAAATTATTACATAAATAATCTGTTAAATGTTTTCGAATAGTTGATCCAGAGATGTCATCACGTTCTTGGTTGATAACATTTACGGGCTGTGGATAAATTATCTCTGCTTCGACCACATCATTCAGCCATTGTTGAAAAAATTGTTCGTTCCTAGACTCCACAAAATTTTGTAAAATACAACAGCAACTTACAATATTTGGAACGAATACATGATCTATATCAATTCTTTTTAGGAGTATTCTCCAACGTGCCTTAAAACAGCCAAATGTCATTTCTACACGAACTCTTGCAGAATTTAAATGTACATTAAAAGATTCTTGTTCTGCTGTTATGGTACCGGGGTAGCCTTTTAATAACCATGGTAACAGTGGGTACGCAGGGTCACCAACGATAAAGTAAGGTATCTCTAAATTGTTAATATTTCTTGTACCCTGCAATAAAAATTACACAATAATATTATATAGTGACAAAGTATAAATATATTTATTATATAATGATTAATTGTTAAGTTTTTATTCTTACCTGTGGAATAATATTTTTGAAATTTTTATACAAACTTGAATCTTTAAATACAGCAGCATCATGAGTACTCCCAGGACGACGAATACAAATATTTCTAAATCTACAAACAATACATTTATTAATGAATATCAATCATGTTACTGTTATTAATAAAACTGAATATAAATATGTACCTGCATTTATCATCGACAACTGCTTGTAAAACATATGAAGGCCAACCCTTACGATTAACAAAATCTCGATAGCCTTCAAATGGAGCCAATATAGGTATGTGCGTACCATCGATACATCCAATGATTTGTGGAATGTGCGATATCATTTCAAAATTCATTGCTATTTCTGAAACTTCGTGTATATTTGGCATTTGGAGATAATCTTCCATCATCAAATTATTTACAGCATTAACAACTCGAAAAACACATTTCTTTACTGTAGATTTATGAATTCCAAATACGTTGCCCACGACACGGTATTCTGCACAACTTGCTAATTTATATAAAGCGACAGCAACTTGCTTTTCGACTGATAAAGGTTCTCTTGATTTTAACAGAAGAGGCTTAGGTTTCAAAGCAGATCGTAATAAAATGCACAAATCATTGAAAGTTTCTTTAGACATTCGGAAACTCTCTATCCAGTCTAAATCTGTATATGTACATAGCACTATTTCTTCCCAAAAATGATTGCTTCTTGGCTTCATCCATATGCTTCTTTCAACATGAATTATATTCAAATACATTTCCAAAATGATAGACGTAGGCAACATCTTTGTATTTTCCATTAATACTTTTTGCATCCCGTATAATTGTTCAATAAAAGTTTTTCGCATAATTTGTATGTTTTTTCTTTTGTACAAAATAAATTTATAAAAAAACATAATAATGGATTCACGTGTGAAATGTGACATTTCGTTTTTGTGATGAAACGAACGAATCTGGCAGAAATAAGTTCTCTGCTCCGCGAACCGAGATATTTATCGTAAAGTTTTTTTTTTTTTGGAGTGCCCCTCGGATTGAGGGAAAATATACGTTTTCGATCCTAACCTTTGGATCATTGTATAACCAAAGAAAGAAAATCCAATTTATAACCAAATCCGTTATCGTAAAGTTCATAACCTTTCAGGTTAGGAAATCTCAAACTCAAAGACTCGATATAAGCGCCTTTTTCATGACTTAATGCGCATGCGTTTAGCGATTCTTAGGTCCACATGGAAATAATTTGTACAAAATACGATAGATGGCTCTAATTCGGACCAGCGTGGACTAAATATGACCCAACCATTTTTTAAGTCCCTTTCGGTATAAACGGTTGGTGACTAGACCTACTTTGGGTCACGATATAGGTCAGGTCGCTATCAGTCGTACGGTGTAACCGTAGCCACTGTA
>NW_017257778.1:26147-31622 GCF_001594055.1 Mycetomoellerius zeteki
CCATATATCCCACCCCTATGAGATATGCGGCAAAAATACAAGGTTTCAAAAAGTTTATTTTTTAACATGAAAAATAAATATTTCGGATTTCTAATATTTTTTTCATAGTAGTAGACAGTACAAAGTTTTTACTGATATAGTTCGTTTACTATAAACATAGTAAATAATACTTAATAAATTAAGTTTTTTATAGGTGCGGCGTATATACCGGAGTTACTCTATGCATATTTGTTACTTTAACGGGTAATGTAAGATATATCTTGTATGTAACAAGGATTATTTATCTCACACACACACATTAGAATAAGCACGATACAATAAAATAATCCATGAGATTTTGAAACTAATAATTAATTCCATAATATTTACTTACTCAATAATTTTTACTTTTAAGGGGATCCTAAAGACGATTAGTCATATCGTAAATAGCACTTACACATAGATTTACATGTCATTGACACATCAGTATCACTACATCAGTATCTCACTTACACAGGCCACACATACACATAAATTTTCGTATAACAATTACGTTTTAATTAGACGTCTAAGTCCAATTTTTTAAGAACTTCACGCTGTTTCTTCATGCAAACTACTAGTCTGTGTGGATTACTATTTCATAAGTACAGATTGTACAGCTTTTATATGAAGCAAATGTTATCACGACATGACAGTTCTGGAGCACCATATTAGACTAAGAAGTGGTAAAGATCTCAATTTCAAAATTTTTTGTTGTTCTCAGCATAGACTCTACCTCACAGACACGTATTAATGTGTATACTTTAATCCCGAAAAAAAATTTTCAATCAATAAGAGAGGAAAAAAGTAAACAAATAAATCAAATAAAAGCAAAAATGAGTAAATTAAAATATTAAAGAGAAGCTTTTCAGAGACAACACAGGTTGTAAGTATATAATTATATATATATACTTTATTATAAAAGATAAATATACGTTTCGATGCTAATTTGGATCATCTTCAGTATAAACTTAATATTCACATAAAAAAATAATCATAAACATCGTCACGAATATCGGAGTAAACAATCGTCAAGATCAATGCTAATAAGCATCTTAAATAATGGAACATCGAAGAAATAGCGACGATATTATATAATAATATACTTACAGCAAGTAAGGGTATTAAGATCGCAGTTTTGAGATGGTATCCAGAGATCTGAGGAACCAGTGTCGATTTGTACTTTAAACTTCTGCGGTGGAGTTCCAATTGAGATAATGACATAATATGCAGCATTGTCGTCTCTAAATAAAGATTCCTTTATGATACCAACACTAGACCTCAAAGTAACTTGTCGATGGATGTCAATATTCCTCATAGTTTTTTTAATGGAGCCTTATATAATGTGCCTTATATAATGGAATTCTTAAAAAGTAAAAAAATATAAAGAAAACTCCATTATATAACGTATTATATGAGGTAACTGAACCTCATACGACTTAGTGCCCACTATTACATTTTTCTTTCGTTAGAACAAATTTGTTCTAATTACCGTTACAATATTTATTGCCAATGAACGTTTATATATGCTCACTTTAACAATGCCGTGTCGATCAGCACAAGTGCGGCAACTACTATGAAGAGTCGAAACATATTTTCCAAATTTTCTTAATAATTAAATCTACAAAAATTAAGGTTTTAGAGACAATGCAACTTTTTTTCAAATCAATCTACAATCAGAACGCACAATAAAAAAAGAGCTAAGTCAATCATTAAGTCTGCTTATATTCGAGTTTATATAAGTGTTTCTGTTTATGAGAAGATCAGAAAGACAAAAGAATGCGCAATGGGTTATAAAAGCAGTCTCTTAATAGTTCTTAACATTAAATTATCCAGATAACAAAAAAATGCGCGCACAATGATCTCATAGTGCATGCACGCGTGCTGGATTTTCCGCATACGTGAACGTCATGCGCCTGACAAATGTGTCCTCAATTGAGTGAGCCATATCTGAGATGATTCCTTTTGCCTACAAATCGATTGCCTATAGCAGTGCTTGCAAGAATCTGCACATTTCGAGCCGATTCCTGCAGGCACCGCCTCCTATTCCCCCACTATCGCTCGATGCTCGGTGGCCTTGGCGGCCTAGCCGCGGATCGCGCGCGCGGCGCTATGATTCAGGAGTGTCTCTATATCGTGGAACTACTGAGAGCGTACTTTCCGCCAAATCATTATTGAAATGTTTTTTTTATTAAGTAATTTCTCTTTATTAACGTTAAATTATCTATTGTTAATTTATTCATTATGTTCCATAATGATATTCTTATATCTTAATGAAATTTTCTAATATCTAACATAATTATGATAATATATATTTCGACAATAGGTTTCCACATCGCCCGAGAGGTACTATTGTATTTAAGATGCGTTTTTGGAACATAATGAATAAATTAACAATAGATAATTTAACTTTAATAAAGAGAAATTACTTAATAAAAAAAACATTTCAATAATGATTTGGCGGAAAGTACGCTCTCAGTAGTTCCACGATATAGAGACACTCCTGAATCATAGCGCCGCGCGCGCGATCCGCGGCTAGGCCGCCAAGGCAACCGAGCATCGAGCGGTAGTGGGGGAATAGGAGGCGGTGCCTGCAGGAATCGGCTCGAAATGTGCAGATTCTTGCAAGCACTGGCCTATAGCATCGTTTGCCTACATCACATTTACCGACAGTTCGTTTGCGCACAAAAATTATTACCTCGATTGCCTACATGCACCTTTGTGCACAAGTCAAAATTTCAAAAACGAAGTCACATTTGCCTATGCCTATGTGTATTATTACCTATAATACGATACATGTATTGCTTACATGAATTATTGATCGATTACCTACAAGCATTTATACGCATGCGTTATAAACATGTACAAAATACTCACATATAATGACTTAAAACTTTAATTACATTAAAAAATTTTATCAAAAAAAATTGTTATTATCATTAGATACGCCCAATAGATATATTATACTTTCAGTAAATTAAAAAATAGACTTTAATATTTCGACTTACAGAATCTTCATCAGTATAATCGTAAAACCTCATATTCTGGTGTATAAAACTATAATTGACAATAATCTGTCCGTAAAAGCAGTCATATTCCATAAATCATCGGCTTCTTTGAATATACTTATAATATAATATATCATATCCGCAATAATATGTGGTCAAGATGTCCAGTGATATTAATAACAAGTCAAGATGTAAATATCTATGTTCACATAAAATTAAAAAATTAAGAATAAAACGATTTCTTGACAAAAACAGGACAAGAAGCAGTGACAAACTTACGGTCATAGTGTGAAATGAAACACAAAATTTAAATAAGAATTAAGAAGTCTGGCAGTAATTATTTGAAACTGTTTCTATTGATGAGTCCCAAGTATGACTGAGAACCGAACTAGTTACTGTACATATTATATGTTAAAAGCGCAAAACAATAGTGTGTGTCGAAGTTAGTTATAGGTTGTTATTGGTAGTGTGTCCGTTGAATACACCTAATATTCGAATAAATGAATAAAAAATGAATGAAAATATTCATTCGAATACACTTCTTTTTTATTCGTCAAGAAACAAATAAATACTTTTTCATTCCATCTGAATGAATATTTTTTGAATATGATTATTATATTTATATTTTCGTTTCGTATTCCCTCCCAGGTAGCAAAGTTCGTCATTTTGACGTCAAGTGACCAAAAAGTTCATAGGTTTTATTTGACGTCATTTCGTGACATCAGTATGACATCATTTCGTGACGGCATACTGACGTCATTTTCATAACGTCATTCCATGATATCATATTGACATCATAAGTTATCAGTTGAGTAGCATAATGGTCAGTAAAAGGCCAGGATATAAATAATAATAATTAGGAAATAACGGCTTACCGATGACGTCAATCTGTGACATTCGAACGTCAATTTGACTTCATTAAGACGTCAGTAATGGTCAGTAAAGGTCCAAAATATGACGTCAACATGAAAAACTTTGCTACCTGGACTTTTACTCTGTATTATCTACACAAAACTTGCAAGCCTGCAAGAGAAAACAAATCTATAAAAACAATGGCTACAATTACATCGTGCGCTTAGTTCGCGACCTATTCGATCCTATACGAAATACGTCCTTGTTTAACTTACAGGTTAAACAAAGAGACATTTTTATTAGGAATAAATAATATATCTCGGAATTTAATGTCCACACTGAGAAAAAAAATTTGTTCAACTAACTGAACACATTTAGTTGTTTGCAGATTTGATTAATTCAACAAATTTTATTTATTATAATTGAATTTAATCTTAGTCTGCTTAACAAACTATTCAATGTTAAACAGACATTAATAGTAAAACTGCGGTTAAATTCGATTAAATAAAATTTGTTGAATTAACCAAATCTGCAAACAACTAAATGTGTTTAGTTAGTTGAACAAATTTTTTTTCTCGGTGCACAGACCATAATAAAGTACCTGCCTAAGATATCTTATAAAATGTCTATAACATTACTGTGATGTAACCGAAATTATATTGGAATATGTATAGCGCTCTATCAAATAGATATTTATAAATAAAAAATGTATTGCTCTCTAAAATATTTTTCAAAATTTCTAACTTTTCTTCATAAAATCTACATATTACAATGACAAAAATAAATAAAATTCATTTATTTTTACTTAAAGTCATTACAGTGCCGGTTATAGTTAAAGGATAACGATTGCTTATTGGAGCTTTGTTTTTCAGTTTATATTTTGTTTGAATGAATATGAATACTCGTTAAATATTTATAGTTCTTTGTGTGAATAAATGTTTTTTTAAAAACCCAAAATTTTGAATGAATATATGATTACATTTTTTTTATATGAAAATTTTGAATAAATACAATTTGGAGCTCAATTACAAATTTTTGTATTCATCGGGCACACTATCATTTGAAAGTTCTTTTAAGATGTCGAAATATGATCCATCCAACATCTCTATATCTTTTTTACAGTTGATTCCAATTATTTGGTATCTTGATGTGTATCACCTCTGCAATCAATCTTTTGTTATAATTATGTTCAAATTCTAGGATTTTTACATTTTCCTAATCAATTTGTATTTAATATGTGTTCTGAAATAACTAAATGTTTGGATCGATCAGATTTTAAGTTGGTTTTGTGCTCTTTTAATCTCGTTTGCGCAATTGTCTCTTCGTTTGGCCTACATATGACATCGCAATTTTTACAATGGATTTCATAAACAATAAGAATTTTATTGGACCGTACAATTGAAAATTCAACAATAAGAAATAGAAGTAATAGCCGTAACGATCAAAGCTACATCTTTAATACTTAAATAATTCAATGTAAATTACTATATATACTATATATTTACATATATACCATATTTATAGTCATTCGAACTGCGCGAATTGGTTTTCCGGACTTAAACAACACTGTAATATCACGAATTAAATTGACAAGCAA
>NW_017257779.1:0-3519 GCF_001594055.1 Mycetomoellerius zeteki
TACTTCCAGCTAATTTCGGAACATACCCACTGTGCTAATGTTACAGCCGGTAGGGCACATGACACTTTTGAACGTGCACCCAAAGGGTGCTTTCCGATTCGTGCATGATGCGCATGAATCGCTAATGCTTAAACATCATTTCGTTTTATGTACAAAATGGCGACCAGAAAATTATTGCCTTTATTCATTAGTAATGTTATTAATGAATGTGATTCATCTTCATCATCGTCCTTATCATCATCTTCGTCATCAGATAGCGAAGATGAAGGTTTACAAGCACTGTATTTAGTACAACTGATTAATGATACACGTAATGAGATTAAGTAAGAAAAAAGCTTGAAAATTATGTTGAAACAATCGTTCCCGATTACATAAAATATGAATTCAAAGAACATTTTAGGTAAGATAAGTAAAGATTACACCTAAAATTTATTAGTTTAATTTATTTTAATGTAATGTAATGTATTTTTATCATAATTATTTTGTATGTAGTAAGCAGGATGTAATTATAACGTATTTTTTATAATTAGATATACTATTTTTTTTATATAGAATATTTCCAAATACTTTCGAAGAGGTTTTATCATTTATTGGTCCTCGATTGAATGCAACAAATAGGGCAAGTGGTAGAAAACCAATTCCTGCAAATAGTCAACTTCTCATAGCATTGTGGTATATGGCAATGCCAAATTCCTACAGGTATTAATTATTACTATTATTAGCCAAGATTAAAGTTCTGAGATCACGTAAAAAATAGCTAGCTCAACCGTTGTTGCTTAAATATATAATAACCTATTAATATAAATTATATTTTTATTTTAGATCTGTATGTGAAATGTTTGGGGTTGGAAAAACTACAGCTTTTAGAGCTGTAAGACGAGTTATATATGCTCTCCACTGTCTTGCATTTCAAATTATTCAATGGCCTAAAAGAGAACGTGCTATTGAAGTCAAGTGGAAAATTTTCAAAAAAGTTCTGGTTTTCCAAAAGTTATTGACGCAATAGACGGATCGCATATTCGAATACGTGCACCTAAGGAAGATGCAGCATCCTATGTCAACAGAAAAGGCGATCATTCTATTATTTTACAAGCTGTATGTGATTCAAGATGTTTATTTACACACTGTTATGCTGGGCAAGTAGGGTCGGTTCACGATGCCAGAGTATTTAGGAACTCATCAGTGTCAAATTTTATTGAAATGCCTGATGAATATTTCATTGATGATTCACATATAATTGGTGATGCAGCCTATCCAATTCATCCTCATGTTATGGTACCATTTCGAGATAATGGTCACTTGTCAATTTCTCAAAAAAATTATAATTATTGCTTGTGTGTGTGTTTTCAACAAGAATGGCTATAGAGCGTGCATTTGCTTTATTAAAAATTCGTTTTCGTATACTTTTAAACTGTTTACCATTACTGGGTATAAAACATATTCCTGAATTTATAATAGCCTGTTGTGTATTACATAATATTTGTATTTTAAAAAATGATATGATAGATTGTCAAATGGTCAGATGTAATGAACAAAGACCTAAATAAAAAGAAAATATTTAAGAACGCGTATACTTATAATCTGTGCCTTAATTCATTCATAATTCTGTTTCTTTTCTCACTACCTAATATCGAACCATTTTATGAAAATTTAATAATACATTTTGTATGTATAATGAACATAAGTATAATATTATGAGCAAAGTATTATTATGTGATAATATGATAAATAAGAAGTACAAAAAGGAAGTAAATATAAGAATAAATTGAATTTAAGTAAAGACTACTTAAATTCAATTTATTCTTATATTTACTTCCTTTTTGTACTTCTTATTTATCATATCATCACATAATAAAATTAAATTTTTTCAGGAGTAATTAAAAGAATTATTATTTTGTTATAACTAAAATAACACTTGTTATACATATCTAATTAAAATAACGCTTCTGTTATACATATATTTCAAACTAAAATAACATTTATGTTAGACATATACAGGGTGAATCTTAATAGTTGTACCAACGTTTTATCATGAGAGATGAATATTTCACTCTCTCTTACACTCTCTCTTATGCTTTTTCCAGTTGCAGTCGATAATTTATTTCCCATAATAAAACGTTGGTACAGTTATTATATAAGATTCACCCTGTATATCATTCTTTCAAGTAACTTTCAATGTAATTTAAAAAAACTGTTAATATCATTATCACACATATATCACGTTTTTAATAACATTTTGTAACATGAAAATAAAAAAAAGATAAAATAATATGCTGTTTTACTTTTTCGTATCTTTCTCTTTATCTATTAAAGATGTAAATAATTGTAATATGGATTCTTGTATTGCCATTTTATCTGTGTGCATCTTCTGCTTATCTAGCCTTCTCTTTTCATATTGCATTTGCTTTTCTTTTTCACGTTGAGCTTTAATCTTCTGTTTTTCTTTATCCCGTTCTTCCATAATATTTTTTAAATTATCAACATAACTATTTACTATTGTTTCAATACGTCTTTTTTTTCAGGCGCTATAAATATGAATATATTATGTATAGAATATATATATTACATATAGAATTTAAAGTACTCTACTCTGTTAATGTTTTACAAATATTGTTATCTCACATCATATACATATCTATATATGTAAAATATATTTACGATTTATTGTTGCATTGGATTGATCAACTTCTCTTTTTGTAGAAGGAAATTTAATTTCATTTTCTTTCTCCTTTTCTGTATCTCTTTCAGAATTTTTTATAGAATATAACGATAGTGACGATGAGGGACCCTCGCTACTTGCGATAGCAGAAGGTGTTATATATTATATTTTTTGTCTCCAAATATATGTGAAGAAAAGGAAGGATCTCTATTATCATATATATATATATTAAATATAATAATAAGTTTTCAACAACTATTATTATAATAATAAGTTTTTAATAATAATTAACCTCACCCTTGTTTGCTCTTTCAAAATCTTTTTCATTTAGTAATAAGGTTAAAATCTCTCTAGTATTTTCAATTAAAATTGGCAACTCTCGTAACCTTATTTGCGTTACCATTTTTACTTGATATTAATATTATTATTTTTTCAACTATCTGGCGATAAAATCGAGAAAATATTTATGAGAACCAATCTTTTAAGGATGTCACATTAATTGCCTCACCTAAAGACTTGAAGCAGATAATGCGCGTAAAAAGTGAGAGAAATCTAGAAAATTATAGGGAAATATACACACTTCTCCCACTTCACCATGGCAACGATGCATCAAATGTATACTAATGTACGTAATAGCGTTAAACGAAACGATTTTTTATCGCTTCATGCACATCATGCATGAATCGGAAAGCACCCTTTGACTGTAGTCAAAGACGTGCTCAGAGCAGCTCAGAGTTCCAAGGCATTCCAAGGCTGAAACTATTCGTGACAAAAAAAAATCGAGATGGTTGCATATTGCTTCGTCGAAGGCTGCATTTCAAGCAAATATAAAGGGAAATCCGAAAAACATAAATGTATTG
>NW_017257779.1:4938-8685 GCF_001594055.1 Mycetomoellerius zeteki
CGGGTATATATCCCTATCCGTCGTCTGCCGCCAGACGCCGCATGTCCTCGCGATCCGCGCGCCAACTTCGGGCTCCTCTCCAAGCCTTTCCGATCATTACCAATCGCACGCATCGCATGCATCTCCGCTCAATCGCGCGCTTTTCAAATAATAGTAATTCAAATAATCAGAGTACAAAAATAATAAAAAGATTACAACACAGGTCGAATAAAGACGCTATAAAGACGCTTCTCTCTTTTAACTTAATCTATTCCTGTCCTACAATTACTGCATACGCAGTCGGGAAAGCCGAGTTTTAGAAGGGAGGGAGCCAACGTCACGCGCATTCGCCTTTTTTTCGCATTTTCCGTTATTTATATTGACTACCAAACGTCCGGAATGGACTACCAAACATCAGTAAGCGACCACCAAACGAATGCCTACAGTCATTATTGCATACGCAGTCGGGAAAGTCGAGTTTTAGAAGGGAGGGGGCCAACGTCACGCGCATTCACCTTTTTTTCGCATTCTCCGTTATTTATATTGACTACCAAACGTCCGGAATGGACTACCAAACGTCAGTGAGCGACCACCAAACGAATGCTTACAGTCATTATTGCATACGCAGTCGGGAAAGCCGAGTTTTAGAAGAGGGGGGGCCAACTTCACGCGCATTCGTCTTTTTTTCAATTCTCCATTATTTCTATTGACTACCAAACGTCCGGAATGGACTACCAAACACCACCAAACGACCACCAAACGAATAGTAATGGTTATTTTTAGAATTTTAGTAGGGGGGGGGCCAACTTCACATAGCTGCTTGCAGTAAGTAAGCAAGCAAACGAAAATGCCGAAATGCGAGAAAAGACGGTGGAAAGGCAAATTAGTAAGTGAAAAAGTATACCAACAGAGATTAAAACAAAGTCAAAATTGTAAAACTGTAAATGAAAATAAAATCAACGCAAACTCAAAATTCGAGAACCAAACTCAAAATTCAGAACCACAAAATGAATCAACTCAATCGGACTACATGGAAGGACGCCGCATAGTTGAATTTTCCGTTCTCGCTGAGCAATTCTGGTGTGTGTCACGCAAGGAAGCTCTTTCTCTAAGTTATATAGAAAAAGAAATGCACAGAGGCTTGGGCTCGATATTGTTGGTTAGGTGCCACAAATGTTTACTAATAAATTCAGTCACCACGAGTAAACAACACAGCTGGGCAAATCGACGCTTGTCTCGTTTTGACGTAAATACTAAAGCAGTAATCGGTAAATTTACATAATTGTACCTGCTATATTCAAAAAAAGTTTTTTAAATAAACAATCATATTCTCTATTCTATTCTTAATTGTGTTTCAAGGTGTTCTTCATGGTGGATTAGGACATACACATCTCAAAAAAATACTATCCTGTTTAAATATTCCAACTATTGATTTCAAGACATTCAAGAGATATGAACAAGAAGTTGGACAGGCAACAGAGAGTATTGCGAAGGAAAGTTGTCAGAACGCAGCAGATTTGGAACGGCAACTCACATTAGAGAATATAGAAAACATTCAACAGCTATTGTAATTATTTTGATATTTGTAATAATATATATATGGGGCATTCTTTCTCAGCCGGACATCCCCCTCTGCCCAGAATTCATATGAACCAAAAAATTTTTTTCAAGGCTGAAAATTTAGTTAAACATGTCTACTTTTATTTGCCGTGTGGCCCCTTTCAAAATTCAAAATGGCGGCTGAGAAAGAATGCCCCATATATATATATATACATACATAAAATATAATGATATAAGTACATTACTGCTAATTAAATTAATTAATTTCCTACAAGAAGAATCCAAATAAATAATAAATAAATAAATAATATAAATAAATAATCAGTAATAACAATAATAACAAATTATAATAACAATAACAATAATAACAATTATAACAAATTGATTCTTTTTAATTTGTATTGCGCAGACCAGAGAGTTTACAATCCAACTTTATAATTCCTAATCAATCTCAAGTAGAGGAAGCGTCAGTAACTTTCAATGATGTTGTGCGCATTATGGTTTCATATGATATGGGCTGGAGCAGGAGAGGTACTGGAAGAAATTATGATAGTTTGAATGGATTTGGAGCAATAATCGCATGTCTGGACTTGTTCTTGATTACTCAACTCGTAATAGAAAATGTAAAAAATGCGATAGCGGAAATCATCCAGCTAATCATGATTGTCGATTAAATTTTTGGGGCACTGCAAAAGCGATGGAGCCTGACGTTGTAAAAGATATTGTAACTTCTAGTACAATTCTCCAATCAAAAAATCTGGAAATTGGAGTATTAATAGGTGACGACGATAGTTCAACTATAGCAGCTTGTCGTGCAGCTAGCTCACATACCATTGTGAAACACTCTGACATAAATCACGCATCCGGAGGCGTCAAAAAAGAACTGTATAAAATTGAAAAACGTCACAAAGAGCTAACTAAGGATGGTATATTATATCTTCATCGATGCTTCACATATGCGTTGGCTCAAAACAAAGGGAATAGTGCTGCTTTAGCAGATGCCATTCAATGTATTCCTTACCATGCGTTTAATGACCACAGCAAATGTGGTACTTGGTGTGGATATATCATTGATAAAGAAAATTACGATCACAGAATAATCCCCGGAGGTTTTCATGATTTCCAGCTATTTGAAAGCCTAAGGGAGATCTTCGATAAATTAGCATCAAATGCTCAAAAATTTTCTGCAGGTGCCTCGAGTAATGCAAATGAAAGTCTCAATGCTATTATGGCAAGCAAGGCTCCAAAGTCTCGCTGTTATAGTATGTTAGAATCAGCAGACTTTCGGTTTGCTTGTGCGATCGGTCAAAAAAATATAGGAGAAGATTATACTCAAAAAGTTGTTACATCTCTTGGATTGTCTCCTGGAAAATTTCATTCAAGACACATTTCTAAGATCAATCATACCGTCAAATGTCGGCGGCGCCTGATCAAAAATCCAACATTTAAAAAAAATCGTTTAGTTCTGAAAAAGCGCAGTTCTGCTTTACGACACAGAATAGAAAATCGCGAAGGTGTAACGTACGAAGGTAACTGTGCTCTTTTTAATACGCATGCCGTGGAAGATGAACCAGAACCAGAGCACTCTAGTATTGAAGAAGAAAGCAACAAAATGCCTCCCATTATTCTAGTCGATTTGGAGACTTTTGGCTTTGGAAGAGGCTGTGATATATTGCAAATTGCTGCGAAATGTGGTTCATTAACTTTTGAAACTTACGTGAATCCGACCCAGCAAATTTCGTCATCTGCCACTAGCGCCAATGGTCTAACAAATAATTTTGGAGAACTTATGTATCATGGAGTACAAGTCTCATCCGTTCCTTTAAGAGTGGCAATGGGAAATTTCCATTCTTGGCTAAGCTCGTTTGAACAAAAATCCTACATAGCAACGCACAATCTTAGCTTCGATGGCCCAAGAATCTATGATGCGATTACATCATGCAGCTTACAGAGTGATTTTTCGGAAGTCGTTCATGGTTTCATTGACACATTGTATGTTATTAGAAAACATACTGGTCGAAAAGGCAAGGGTGAATGTACTATTACGGGCTTGGCAGAATGGTTAAACGTCTCGAGTGCTAATACTCATAACGCAATATACGATGTAGAAATCTTACACAAAATTCTCAAGAAATGTAAAATTTCAAAAGAAATGCTTATAAACAGTGCAAAGAGTTATTGTGAACAAACTCAAAAATGGGACGACGA
>NW_017257779.1:8712-15693 GCF_001594055.1 Mycetomoellerius zeteki
CTCTTCCGACTTTGGACTAAAAGGCGTGGTTGGTGAAAATCTTCGTAAAAAAATGGCAAAAGTTTCACTAACCATTGAGAGTCTCAAACAAGTTTATCGAACTTCTAGTGCAATTGGTATAACCGAAGTACTTGGAAAGAAAATAAATGGTAAATCTGTGATTACAAATAATAAAAAGGTAATTACAAAAATTATAATTTGACTGAATTTTCCGATAATTTATGTAAGATTGTTTGTTGTTTTACATTGAAAATGACCCGATCGGTGTCGAAACGTTTGTATGTATGTATGAAAGGTTATTAAATATTCTTTATGTTATAACTGGCTCGTAGCCCTTCTTTTAACTATTGATTTATTCTGATTGATAATTATTCCGAGAATGTTTCATATACATGTCGCAAAATTTTTAATTTTTGCAGAAATTCTAGATCCGGTCATCCCTAAATCATTTTTTAAACAAAATTGTATGCGGTGTTGCCACAGACCTGGAAAATCAGGAAAAGTATCAGGGGAAAATGTAAAAAAAGACCTGGAATTTTGAAATTTGCTCACAATTTCCTTAAACTGCTCCTATTCCAAATAATTGTTATAACTTTTTAATATTATATCTGACGTTTATAGTCAAATACATTCAAAACTCGCACACTTTAAACGATTTTAATAAAATAATTAAAATTTATATTTTATTCAATATTTTTATTTGATCGCCCTTTTTCGTAACTGCATTTTTTTTCCAATATTAATTTATTTTTTGTTGGCTTAAATTTGCACCCAAAATTTTATTGTGCTACTAAGCCATGTCTGTGAAGCTGGCCCCTTACTTTCAAAATTTTTTGAAAAAATAAGCAGAGTTCTTTACCCCCCGAAGAGTTTTCCGTCGATTAAAGCGGTGGAAACACTATTTGAAGTTTCGGAGGGGCCAAGTTCACGATTCCGAAACTTTGAAGGACTATAACTTCTTTACCGTTCATTTTAGCACATTGATCCATATAGGATAATCCATATAGGATAGAATTCTTTGAGGAGCAACTAGAACTCTAAAAAAATACTTTGGGAAAAAATATTTTGAGAAAAAAATTTTTTTCTAGATTTCGGTCATTGTATCATGAGTTCTAATAGCCCTCCAACCGAGGCGCTGAAACCAATATCTAAAAAGTTCTAGAGCTTTGAAGTATCAGATTTCGAATTTTTATACTTTTAAAGACGCTAGAACTTTTTTTGTTTGTGATCTCAGCTATTGTATTATTAAGGATAATCGTTAGAACTCTCCAGGGGGCTACCAAAACTCTCAATAAAATGCCGGATTTTCGAGAAAAAATTTTGACCTGTGTGGATTTAAGGGGGTAGTCTGCTTTACAAGGTCAAAAAAATCGATTTTTTTTTATTGCTTAAATAGATAGATAAACTATCCAAGAATATATTCTCAAAAGGATAAATTCCTATTCAAAGTATTTGTGACGATATAAGGCCGAGAGCAGGTAGGCACGGAGCGCGCATGCCGGTCTGCTCCGAGCGCGCGCCCGTCCCTCGATCCCCTTACCTGAAATATGGCTTTTCAAAACAATACTTAGGAGCCGAACAAATTCATCTTCATGAATACTACGAGAAAGCTGAAGGCCTCTTATATAGTGCAGGAATCGCTGATTAGCAGATTAT
Organism: Mycetomoellerius zeteki; assembly: GCF_001594055.1. Lineage (NCBI taxonomy): Eukaryota > Metazoa > Arthropoda > Insecta > Hymenoptera > Formicidae > Mycetomoellerius > Mycetomoellerius zeteki. The sequence goes on from NW_017257779.1 coordinate 10,369, forward strand.
TGATGTAAGTAGTCAATAAATCAAACTTTTTCCGACCGCAAACTTTAAAGCGTGTTTTCTCGAGTTTTCATTTTTACGATTTTTCCTAAACTGCGTACACGATAGCAAAAAAAATATTTGACCGATCGACAAAAGCCAAAGTGCATTCTCTTCACAACTAAATTCCCTTCTATATGAACCAAAAAAAATTATTAAAAAAGTCTTTTTTAATAATTTTTACATCAGGTCAAAGTCAAATTTAAACATGTAAAAATGCATAATTTATGTTCAAACTACAAATAATCATCATTATGCCTCTTTTTCGGAATTTTTTAGGTTCATATAGAAGATATACATGTCTAAATTAATAATCAGTTTAATTTTTTCATTTCAGACAAGAATTGCGAGCGGCATCGTGTACGCAGATGGACAACTCCAGAGCCGAGGCGCTCCACACAATAGCCTCTACATCCGCCATTTTCTATTAAATTGCTCCATAAAAATTCACTTTATACCCTTTGAATACATATTAAAATGAGGCATAAACGTTTAAGAAGTTTAATTATTTTTTCCCTTCTAAAAAAATTCCCAAAATATTGCTATTTTTTGGCCTTGTAAAGCAGACTACACCCTTAAAAAAATTTGAAATCTGAAACTTCAAAGTTCTAGAACTTTTTAGATATTAGTTTCAGCGCATCGGTTATTAAGCATAATCATTAGAACTCAACAGAATGGCCGAAATTAAAAAAAATTTTTTTTAGAAAAAATTTTTTCGGAAATCCGGTATTTTTTGTTAGAGTTCTGGTTGCCCTCAAAGAGTTCTATCGATTGTCCTATATGGATCAAAGTGCTAAAATGGACGTAAAGAAGTTATAGCCCTTCAAAGTTTCGGAATCGTGAAATTGGCCCCTCGAAACTTCAAATGGTATTTTCACCGCTTTAATCGACGGAACTCTTTCTGAAATTGCTAGAGAACTCTAGAACTCTTCGGGAGGCAATCAGAACTCTGCTTATTTTTTCAAAATTTTGAATATAAGGGTGCCAGCTTCACAGAGGTGAAAAAACGGAATAATTTCGAAGCGTTGTGCATCAGTATTGCAGTTTAGTACGCGCTGCATGCGTGACTATGAACGCACCCAGATAAGTGTTATTTACTTTGTTATCATGGTGGAAGTAATAAAAATACTATAAAATATAAAGATTCCGCGAGAGATATTATGCTTAGTACGTATATACATGTACTTATACATACGAATTAGAAACTTCAATAAATAAATTTTTTGCAGAAAATTAAAGAGTAGCGTAATAAAAAGATTTACAAATTTACAAATCGTAAAATTACTGTATTTTGACTTGTAAATTTCACTTTAACTGATCATATTATTTTTGACTGATTATTATTATTTTTTTACTAATCTTTTTTTACTGATCATTCATTGTTATATTAAATCTATTTATTCTAATTATATTAATTATATTATGTTTTTTGTTCGAGTTGAAATTTAAAAAAGTTATATATGGTATATATTTTGTAGCATTTATTCACCTTTAGTGAATCTTCCCTTATTAACAAAATATATTTAATAAGGCTCTCGAAAAACAAGCAACAATAATAATTAAGATATTAATAAGCGGGCAATGAGAACTTTAACACAGCGCTGTACTTGGAGCGCAATACATGCATATAATATATATTCACAATACTTTCTACATTATGTTTATATAAAATTCTTAGTCATTTCGGTTTACTTTAAACCATTATCAGCAATGCCATATAATTTTCCATACAATATTCAAGTCCGCAAATGTTGGAAATAGTTTCTGCGTTCGACAGAGGATGAGCATACCTTTAGCCTAATTCTACAATATGCTCTTTGTTTCCTGTTTCTTGCTGTTTGTCTTTGTTTGTCTTTTGCCTTTTTATCAAGAAGGCAAAAGACAAGCAGCAAGAAACAGGAAACAAAGAGCACATTGTAGAATTAGCTTTACTTCTTATTGTTAGTTGAGAAATGTCGTGAAATATCTTCGTTATTTAACGCAAGTGATTAACCTTCGCCTTCGCAGATCACAATTCAAAGCACGTCATATTACAATAAATAGAAATTAAAATATAAAAATATTAATAAAGATACTATCCATGTGGAAGTCAGATGTGTAATCAAATTCCCTTATTACATGCATTTGAATTGCCTAAGATGGCTGAATTCAGTCACGCTCTCTCATTGGCCAGCAAAAATGTCTGCGCAATAGCACACCTTGGGTGCGTTCCGATATTCATTGCCAGTGCTGAAACTATACAGTATACGTTATGTGCGCTATAGATTTTCAGCACTGGCAGTGAAATCGGAACGCACCCCTTGTTACTTCCACCATTAGGTGTGCAAGGATACACCTGTCATTTTACATTGACCTCTTTTACACCATTGGCTACGTTTACACCGTGCGTTTAGTCCGCGACCTATACAATAGGTGTCTTTGTTTAATATACAGGATAAACAAGGACATCTATAGGCCACGGCCTAAATTCACGGTGTAAACGTAGTCAGTAAATCGGTTAGTACGCGTATCAAATTGATGTGGATTAAATATTTGATACATCCTTGGCTGTGTTCCATTTCACGCATGATGCGCATGATGCGCATTTTTTTATCTTTGTTGTTCATCAAATGTTAAACAAGGATAAATGATGCATTATGCACATCCTTTGACTATATAATATGGACTGCTAGCAGCAACTTCAGACTGGTAGCTAACCCATGCATTAGAAAGAGAGGATCATGAATCAATCATCTCCGATGTTAAGCCCCGCCCCATCGACCAAAAGCGCGGCAAATTCAAATGTACTTTAAGTTGTATCTGTTATAAGATACTTATATTTTTAGTTTAACGGGTAGAATTAGTTTAGTTTTTACTAAATTTGTAATATGTACTGTGTATTATGCGTTATTATTGTAAATATTCATGAATATTAAAATATAATGATAAATATTGAAACATTTAAAGACAAAAATAAAAAAAATAGTATAAAAACAAGATTATTTAATCTCATTTTAAATAAATAAGAGATCAAATGTGATATGCATAGATTAATATAATAAAAATAGATTATATTATATAAATTAAAAATAATTTTTTTAATGAAATAGAATTTGCATATTACACAATGCAATCTAATAACATTATATAGTTTGCAAATTTTGAGCAATTTTTAGTGCAAAGAGGAAACAACTTTTTTACGTATTTTGAAGTGCTGAATTCGGATCTGTTGTAAAAAGAATCGAATCGAACTTTTAAAGTAATATGTTAGTGTAACACTGTTAAAATAGAATTTATGAAAAAATTATCATGAAATAGTATTGTCATATTGCACATCTGTCGCTAAATGTTTAATTTTTTCATTCATCTAATTCTTTTCAAATGATTTGAGTATAACAAATGATGAGCAAGGCGAATACTAGGATTTGATGATAATTGAGAAACATTATCAAAGGGACGCAAACATGTTAGGTGGCTACTGCTGGACTTCAATACGTACAGTGAGTACAATAAGTATTCGACAGAGAAAATATTTAAAAAAAAATTATTTTTTTTTAATTAAATATTATCCAGCGAGATGAGTCATCGAATTGATGTCGAATCGATATTGATACGATGATTTCAACATCAATTCGACGTCGATTCGACGTTTAATTGATGATAATTTCTTGCTAGGTAATTAACAATTTATTCATAAAGTATAAAATAGATGATATATTTTCTATAATTAATAAAAAGATGTGTATTAATTATAGAAAATATATCATCTGAAAAATAAGCGAAAATTAAAAGTTCCATTGTTTGGATGCTTAAAAAGTTTTCGTACAATCGAGAAATTTAGCTTATAATATCAGAAATACATACGAAGCTCATTTATATATGTTAGAACAGACTGTATTCATTGTATAAAATTGCTAATTAATGTTTATTTTCTACAAATAAGATTTTTTTTTATAAAAAATTTTCTTGTACGAATACTTTTTGCTCTCACTGTAAATCAGCTCCAACGTTATATAAAAAATAAAAATGTGTTTAATACATATTTAAAATATGGCATTACTTATAGATACCTTTAACATTATAATACTTTTATATACTCAGTCTTAAATTATTGTTACTTTGGCACTTTGTTGGAAATACATAAAATTATTATAATTTATATTCTTATTGGCCTTGAAAAGTTATACTTTTTGTGAAATGATGCCTAATAAATGTATTATGCGCTTTTAGAGTCATTACTTTTCCATAATAATGTAATTTTATCTTAAAAAATACACTTATAATTGATTTAATTATCACGAACTTATGATCCTCTATTACACTAAATGTTTGTGCAACTTCACGACTATGCGAATCAAAATTCTTAAATAATGCAATTATACGTATATTTCTTAATGTATTCGAAATCATTATATTAAATGTGTTTGAACTATATAATTTATTATTTATGCAAGTGTAGAAGGTTTAATTTCATTATGATGCAAAAGGCGTTTATATGAAGCTATAAATTCCTTGACATTGGGATTATTGTTATATCCTCCCATTGCTCCAATACATGAAAAGAACATTTCCAAGTGATCTTATGATAACTTGTAAGAAAGAATATACTGCAAATATTCTGTCTCTACGTATTCGAAAAATAAAACTGTAGATTTTTCATATCTATAATAAATCCCAAAAAACCGGTTTTAGATGCTGTTTCTATCACTAGTTTATCGTGTAATATAATATTTGATAAATATTTAATAGATGTCTCAAAAAAAGAAAAAATTTCTTCCACGTTATTTTTAGACAATGGTTTTTTAAATGTACTGCAAAAAAAGTTTCTTGAATTAAGACAATCAAAAATATTGTTTATTATTCTACAAAATTGAGCCGTGGGAATACAATCTATAAAATCTGGATGACCATCATCACACTGAGAGAAAACGAAATAGTTCTAGCAACTATAAATTTGGCAACTTTTGCAATTGAAGTACCTGTAACTAGTTTTACAAAGTAATAGAAACTAAAGTAGTGCTGAATATTATAAAAATATAGTCATGGTAACAAATTGTATGCACTATTAATTGGTAGTGAAGTAGTGACTCAACTACATTGAGTAGTTACTTGGACTTCATGCAAATAGATATAACAATTACATTTTTCTAGTTTAGACAAAAATTTTTAAAGTGTCGCTCAGTACGAGTAGTACGCGGCTTTGTCACCAGAGGGACGTAGCGGAGTTCAGTTTCTCCTAAGAAGGAAACCACTCAGCTTACAATAAAAGGCGCAGCGTTGGTTTCAAACTTGGAAGACAAAAATAAATAA
>NW_017257779.1:15741-17239 GCF_001594055.1 Mycetomoellerius zeteki
CGTAAAATAAATTAACCTAACTAAGACTCCTTATAAATCAAAAAACAATGAAAGAACAAGGGCAGTAGGAGTCAAGCGCGGGAGATGTTGCGCAAATAACACGACTATCGTAGCGTGAAACTTCTTTATTTTACTAAAGCGCTTACATGTTTCGGCTCATTTTTGAGCCTTCTTCAGAGATAACTAATACATTCACATACATAGAATATAACAATTATTAACTAGTCATGGTGATCTTCCTCACCTCGAGAGTATAAATACCAGAATTAAATCCAGATAAGAATGCAGTAAAAAAGAAAAAAGGGGGAAAGAAATTTTGAAATTCTCGAAATAAAGAAAATGTAAAACTAATGTATCAAAAAATTTTGAAACTATAATTAATTATTCCGATGGTTAGGAAGCTCACCTTGATCACAAGATACCGCATCGCAAACATTACTCTTAATACTTCAAAAACAGGTTTCTGATAAGTTAGCCAGTCAGTGTCAGACACAGTTAGTCTCTTATTGATTTAATTGGTCTTATTGAGACAGTAATTAAAAAACTAGCGTTAAAAAATTAATCACCAAATCAAGAAAAGGTATCCCCGAAAATGATCTAAAGTCAACGCCCGACCGACTTCTTCCTGTGCACGAGCGACACTGACTGACTAAGCGCGACAACAATTTCGACCTTTTATAATGTGATTAGGGAATATTTAAATAGTGATTAGGGATAATGAGACAATAGAGTTCGACTGGTACCACAAGCCGACGTTTTCAGGTAGATACTTGAACTTCTGGTCACAGCACCCGGTTTCTCAAAAAATAGGCACAGTCGCGGGATTAGTTGATAGAGTAGTTCTTCTTTCGAATCCCAAATTTCATTTTAGTAACTTTGTTTTCATAATTGAAGTATTGTTAGGGAATGATTATCCATTAGACTTTATATTTGAGAACATTAGCAACCGGTTGAAGAACGTTATCATGGCTAGTAATAGAAAAAATGTGGTTAGGGAGAATAGTGTGGATGTAGTGCAGCCTTCGTGGTTTACGGTTCCTTTCGTTCGGGGCATTACTGAGAAGTTTAATAGATTAAGGAGCGATCATATGAGGGTGTCGTTTTATAGCATTAACAAATTGCGAGAATTCATTAGGGTACAGAAAGATCCTTTACCGCGTAATAATAGGTCGAATGTAGTTTACAAGATTTCTTGTAAGAACTGTGATGCGAGTTATGTGGGACAGACGTGTAGACAACTAAAAACAAGAATCACGGAACACAAGAACCATATCCGTTGGAACACGTCTACCCGCAACGTTATAACGGAGCATCGGTTGCAAGAGGGACATGAGTTCGATTGGGACAACGTTGCAATACTGGACGAGGAACCACACTACCGGAAGAGATTGACTTCGGAAATGATATTCATCAGGAAACAGACGCATGGACTTAACATGCAAACGGATATGGAGGGGCTTCCCAAGGCCTACCTCCCGATTATTGATAGACTATAAAA
>NW_017257779.1:17451-19941 GCF_001594055.1 Mycetomoellerius zeteki
ATCAAGGTGAGCTTCCTAACCATCGGAATAATTAATTATAGTTTCAAAATTTTTTGATACATTAGTTTTACATTTTCTTTATTTCGAGAACTTCAAAATTTCTTTCCCCCTTTTTTCTTTTTTACTGCATTCTTATCTGGATTTAATTCTGGTATTTATACTCTCGAGGTGAGGAAGATCACCATGACTAGTTAATAATTGTTATATTCTATGTATGTGAATGTATTAGTTATCTCTGAAGAAGGCTCAAAAATGAGCCGAAACATGTAAGCGCTTTAGTAAAATAAAAAAGTTTCACGCTACGATAGTCGTATTATTTGCGCAACATCTCCCGCGCTTGACTCCTACTGCCCTTGTTCTTTCATTGTTTTTTAACAATACGTAAATTAAGTGAACTAAGAAAATATAGTAATATTAACTATTTATAAATTGATTATATGGTTAATGTACTATATTTTCTTAGTTCACTTAATCTAGTATTCTTATTAGAATTTAATAATATGTATATAGTTGAGGCGCTATTTCACTACAAATTTATAGTTACTGATACGACTTTTTTCTCTGAGTACATGTAAGCTCTGTAAAAGGCCGTAGCACAACTCTTGCTTAAAGTTTGCACGGCTAGTTTTACGTTCATTTTATTTTTGTACCATTGTACATGTTTACAAGTCAATTTGTTTGCTAAATGAAAGCAACCATTGTTTTGAAGCTCAAATAGTTTTACTATACGTTTACCCATTTGATTGTATTACCATCACCATCTCATACAGTATTTTTTTAGAAGCCAAAGTATTTCTAACTAATTTAATCATGTGACAAGCGTCAAAAATAATTGGAATCTTGTAATCATAAGTTGGAGAATAAAGTTGCAAAATACTATCACAATTATCATTTGTATTTAAGTACATGCTAACATTTGATGATAGTCCATCAAAAGTTAAAGCTATGACCTGAATTCCACAATTATCTGTGGAAGTAAGAACTGCCTTTATAATTTCACCTCGTTCTTCTTTAGTAAGCTCGTTAACAAAAAAGTATGCAATTTCCATCTTTTCATTTATACCGTTTAATAAATATACTAATGCTTGCGCTTAACTACAGATACACATTTATCCTCATAAATAGGCAATTCTTTTTCCACAATTCCTGCGACTGTTTTTTTTTTTATCATCCCAAAATATTTGTCTTCTAATGGACATTTCGTCCATGATGAGGCACGCATATAATTTCTTACTACCTGCATTGTCGCTTTTCCTTTTCAATATTTGCACTGCTTCATAAGTTAAACCTAGTGATCTGTTTATATTACTATACCAAGCACGAATTGTGGATGACGCTGGTAATTTATTATGGAAAATATTTCGAATTTAATTATATGCCTTTGGACTATAAAAATTTAAAATTAATGCAAAAGCGCATAATTCTACAGAATATTTGCCCTTTCCTCCATTTTTTATTTGTGTAATAATATCAATATCTTCAGAAATTCTCTAAAAACATAAAAAATAAATTTATAATAATACTGTCTTTATAAGAAGTGTTAACAAATATTGAGTATTATAATCCATATTATATAATGAATATTATATATCCAATTTTTGTGATAACATATTACGTCAATAAGATAATCTGACTTTAAATTATTAGATATATAGGTTTTTAGATCTTATGTTATGTTTGTTATATATTCTATGGAAAGTAAATTCGTTGCAATCTTACTGTTTGTAACTGCCGTCCTATACAGTTCAGGTTGGTACCACAGTATATACAGTAGCGCAACTCTCTGTCGGCACCAAGAAGACTAGAACCAGGAGAGTCAACTCGTGCCAATAGCGGTAGTGGGGGTGAGGCAAAAAGTGGCGACGGATAACTTCCCCCACTCTTGCGCTTCATTAGTCCTCTCTGTCACTCTATATAGTTGTCGCTCTATCGTTCTATAATCGTCACTTTGTCGCTCTTATATCGAACTTTCACACAATGCGCAATGCCGCTGCACATCGTGTGAATAGCCGCGGACGTTTTTTGACTCACCCCCACCACGCGAGTTGACTCTCCTGGTCTCTAGTCTTCTGGGTCGGCACCTTTGATGTTAGTGTTGGCAAAAATGAAATGCGCATGCGCGAAATCAGTAAGTTCCCCAGTAACGCCATCTAACCTTCTATCTTACTTGCTCTTTAGTTTCCTTTTTCTCTCTCTTTCTTTCTAGCTGCTCTAGTTCATTTGTATGTACAGCAAATTAATTTAAATGTAAAAAACTAAAAGAAATACATTCATAATTGTAATGTATTGCAAAATAAAAAAAAAGACACAAAAATAAGAAAATATTAAATTATATAAGTATGGTATAAATATTAAACTGTAAAAATATAATTAATGATCGGTACACGATGCTTGTTTTCCTGCTAAATTGCTTGCGTTTTTTAAAATTATTAGAATTGTACCATGTAGAATTAACGCAGATTTTCTAGCTCAAATGTAAGCAATTCAACA
>NW_017257779.1:21073-28950 GCF_001594055.1 Mycetomoellerius zeteki
TGTCTTTTTTTTATTTTGCAATACATTACAATTATTAATGTATTTCTTTTAGTTTTTTACATTTAAATTAATTTGCTGTACATACAAATGAACTAGAGCAGCTAGAAAGAAAGAGAGAGAAAAAGGAAACTAAAGAGCAAGTGAGATAGAAGTTTAGATGGCGTTACTGGGAAACTTACTGATTTCGCGCATGCGCATTCCATTTTTGCCAACACTAACATCAAAGGTGCCGACAGAGAGTTGCGCTACTGTATATACTGTGGTTACGGCTTAACACTGAACGCACGCATTTTTTGTATCTTGATTACCGAGCTCAATTTATGTCAGTCAAATATATTCAATTTATTTTTTACGAAGTGTGTTATTCATTGCACCAACTAAATAGAAGATATCCATACCGTATGGTATCTCATTGTCGTACTTAATTCAGCGACAGAAAATTTAACACAATTTGTTGGTCCTTCGAGCCAGATCCACGCCATGTTGGATCTGAAAACTGATGCAAACACACGACATCGTAAGACGCAACAAGGCTTACTCAGAGCATTATTATACGCAGCATCCACGATGTCGTGCATGTTCAGCACAATAAAGGAAGTAAAAGGGATTTGCTAAACGCCATTTGGAGTCCGGACACGAGACTGTCGTTGATACCATTGACGCTCTCAGGCACCTATCACAGGCAACTCAGAAATAACTAGCATCAGGATAGACGAGCATATAGAGCCTATAATCAGAGTGGCGCCATACGGGTATCACTTGTGATTGGTCCGCCATGTTTTAGCTATTCCCTCCAGTTTTTCAACAGCATTATCTTCTAAATTTTGTATTCATGCTAAAAATGCTCAAAAATTGTGACAAATTAAAAAAATGGTAATAAGTAAATATTGTGTACAAAATAATGTAACTGTTACATATTTATTACAGAATAATTTTATTTATTGCATGTTACTTAATACAAAACAATGTTATTTATTGCACATTTGCGCTATATCGAAAATAAAATTTATTATAAATAATATAATAAGAGGACATAAACCGCAAAATAAAACTTATTTTATTTAAAAGAATGATACATCGCCATAGATTTATTATCATAATATTTGTGATTTGATAATACAATTTTACGCCTATTTTTAAATTTTAAACGCACTGTAGCAAATTTTTTAAATAGCTTTAAACGTAAATTATGACAATCAAGAATATGATTTGTGGGAACAGAATTAAATTCATTAACTAAAAAGGTATGCAAATTTACATTACGCATTTTATCAAAGTAAGGTCTGTAATGTCTAAAAATATTTTCTAATTGTAAGAAAACTTGAAATGTCGCCTCATTGACAAATTATAAAGTATTTACGTTGTAACATTTAAGTCTCGTCAGTAAAGAATATTTAAAATTTAATGTTCTTTTTGAGCCAACAGATTCTATACAAATACTACATGAGGTACATGTTTTTTTAACAGATGCCAAACAATATCCTGCAATGTCATATAAAGAATTCATCTCTTCGTTATTATACTCTATTGTTAAGTTATTATTAAAAGGAGGAATTTGATCTAGGATTGCAGTAGATGAATGAAATACAGAAGAATTAAGTACGTCGCTTTTTTTACACTTTAAATAATCTAAAAAATCAAAAAGATATTCATTGTTATTAGTCTCATAATTTCCTGTCAATATTGGTTTTGTGTACAGCGATACAGCAATTAGTTTTAAATTATTTTTAAATTGTAACGAATCTAAAATTGGATTTTTTTTGTCGCAAAAGTAAAAATAGATTTTCTATACAGTCTTGTGTAAGACGACCAGTCAAAACAAATAGAAAATTGCGATGTTCTAAAGATACTCTACTAAATCAATAATTGATGTTATGGAAAATATGATACCTCTTTGTACAGGTTTAAATTTATCTTCACTACCTATTTTTATATATTTTCGTAAAAAGATCTATTATTTCACGAAGAAAAAAAAGAAATACTAGCATTGTATATTTCTTTATTTTTTGTACCCAATGCCGTACAACATGTTCTAGAAGTCATTAAAGAGAACCACTTAGATAGTTGTTTAACGAACCATGAGGTTGTAATATATTCGGGCTTATGATTTTCATTAGCTAAAAATTCTAATGCACTACTGACATGGGTGGAGAAAACATTCTTTGCTTTGTTTACTCGCATTTTATTATAAGTATTAGTAGGTTTCATCAGAAAATTTCCATGTTAAATATCAATTATAAGTAATTTTATTTTGTTATATAGTATTATATGTAAATGACATACAAACAAAAATCTTAAAACAACAAATATTATAATGCAAATCAGATATTAAACTTTGAAAGTTGAAACACTTGAACTTAAAACGCATCTTTAATTTTACTTAATAATACTTATAAGTATTTCACAGCATTTTACATCACATATTTTTCTTTGGTAAATAATAATAATTTTATTAAAAGATTAGCTGCTTTGTACTCTTATTCCAAAGTAGCGGAATTACTAACAATACTAACTGACGAATCACTAGAAAAAATATCATCATCATTACATGCATAATTGTCAGGAAACTCAAAGGACTCTGTCATTATTCTGTTCGTCTTCCTCTTCGGATTCCAAAAGAGGTGTTGCACCGAGACCGAGTTCGAAGATTACTTTTCTTCTCTTTTCAGAGCTCTCCTCACGAGATAAATGAAATAAATTTTCTCTTCTCAATACTCGAAGATTAGCTTTAACAGCCACCAACTTTTCGGTTCTTTGATTGAGGAGTTTGTTTCTTTTCTTTGGATATATGTACTCATAATCTGACCAAATACGTTCACAACTTGCAGATGATGGGAGAAGTGACAAAAGGCGCATTGCAATAGGATAAACCGGCTGCTGTTGACAAAATCCATCCCACCATTTAATTGGATCACTGCTTCTTACTGTTTTCCATAAAATATCATTTTGATAAAAACCTTTCTTGGTTCTAAAGTCTAGTAAGTTCTGAATTACTTTATCTATATTAAGTTTGAAAGTAGTAGCAATGTTTTGAATCACTTGTGTTGCAGTAAGAATTTCCATGTCACTTAATCCTTTTCCACAGAAGTTAGGATCTAAAAGATAAGTTGCTTTGTGTATATCTTTCATACCGTACTCCATACGATATTTGAGAGCCTTCTTAATTCTTGAGACATCATCAAGAGAAAAAGGCGATTCTTTGATATTATTTTCGTTGATCTTACTTCTAATATTCATAAATATGGCAACTGTATGGGATAGCTTTGCATCATCAGCTTCCACGAGCAAGATTCCATTCGCTATGGGCTCAAGGAACTTAATGACATAAGTCAAATCTGACCAAAATCCTATGTCATCTAAGATATAGGTACGAATATTACTTGGAATATCCAAATCTTCTGAGAGAACAGTCTCTTGTAATGCTCTTTTATTTGCTTGGATGGACTTAAATGTTAAATATGCACCATTAAATCTTGTAGAAGATGGTACAATCAGACTAACTGCATTACTGCCATATTTTTCCTTCTGCTTCTCTCTAAACACAGCCATAATTAATTTTTTTTTTTTAATCGTTAAAATGGTTTTAACCTTCTGCAAAAGAGTCTTTAATAGGTTTGTCATCATAAAATCCTTAAACAAAAGATTTAGACAATGTGCCCCACAACCAATGGCATAAATATGTGTATATTTGGCTTGTACTAATTTCCAAGCAGCACGCATAGCACTAGCATTGTCAGTGACTATAAGCATAACATGGGTTGATCCTAATTTTTCAATCACAGAAATCAATTGATTTGATATATAAGCAGAGTTCTCTCTTTGAGTACCAGGTTCAATACTTTTGAAGAAAATAGGTTCGGGTGTACCAAGAACAAAATTAATTAATGCTTCAGATCTACGATTTGTTCAACCATCACTCATTATAGTCAAAACCAAAGCCTTAGATATTTTGAGCGAAGCAGATTTCATAACGTTGTCATACTCATTATCAAGTAACTTTCCACCTAACTGATAATGAGAAGGTGGCTTATATGATGAACGTAGCTTCTTAAATGCTACAGTCATATCTGATCCCTCAAATAAAGAAAGAGAATATCCCGATGCATACACAGCTCTTGCAAATAATTCATCTAAATTGTCTTTTTCAGTTTTCGACATAGAATCCAAAAAAGATGACAGACACGTTTTTCTTGCCTTCTTAGTAGGTGGGACATCTAACTGATCCTGTTTATTATGAGCCAAAATTTGCTGATTAGAGAAATTAATATTAATGGATGAATTTGCACTGTTGTTCTGATTGTTCAATCAGCTCATCTGCTCATCTTCAATAATTTCAATACTATCACATTCATCCACGTTTATTGTTTCTTTACGAAAGTTGGTGTTCTCTAAAGATAAAAAATATGGAATAAAATTTAATGTCAAATACAAAATACACATAATATAGTATCAGTGCAAAAGTTCGTGCCCGATTTATTATTCAAAGTTCAAACAGCTGAAATTTTGTTTAAAATAAACGAAATTTAAATTTAAAAACGAGTTTTAAAGCTTGAAATCTCTACTTTCGAATCGTTATTACATTTTTTGAATTTATATCAGTTTTGTAACTTTTATATATAGAAAACTATGAGCTGAAAAAAATGAAAAATTTTCTTTTCACTTTGTAGCTCTGCAGCGTGCCCGAAAAAAAATTAGAGCAAATTTTCGACTATTTATGGTAAAAGCTTAAAGTTTTCCTTATAAAATCATTTTCAAAAAATGTTCTTACGATTTTTTGTTTTTGAGTTGTTGCAAATTAAATAAAATGAATATTTTGACTTTGATTGATCATAACTCCATCAAAACCATCACAATCAAAAGAAATAAATTCTTAAATTCTCTCATCAGCTAAAGTAAGATTTAGATTTTATTTTCAACAAAAATAGCAGCTGCTTGAAGTTTGAATAATAAATCGAGATAAATTAGGCACGAACTTTTGCACTGATTTAATACATTCTTAAAAAAAAAAGTATAATATACTTATTCAATAGCACAAAATCAATGATCTCAAAAGTCTTAAAGAAAATTAGGTATATTACTTGGTAATCTCAACTTCAACTCAAATGTGAAAGAAACTGCAAAATTATTTATGGAATTAAATTCCAATAAATAGAAACTTCTAATGTTTTACCTGTTTCATTGTAACTTTCCTTGAGATAATCCTTGATAGATTCAGAACATTCAGTGCAATTCCTAATCAGGTGTTTACGCATCTTCGTAGCGTTAGGAAATGTATATACTTGTCCGCAAAACTTGCAAGTTACATTCATAATCTTCCCTGATGCATTCTTAGCACATACAAAATAAATCCATACCTTACCCTTTGAAGGTGGCATCTTGATATTGATTCCTTGAATGGAATGTTAAAAAATACAAAATATAAAAGCTTACAATAAAAGGAAGGCACAAATAATAACAGTAATAATAATATATGCTATACTTTTACATAGGTTAGTTAGGTTAAGTTAGAGAAGTTGCTTTATTAAATAAAATTATAAAAAACTTTCTCTTAATATAATACTCGTATATACATACATCAAGTTTATATGGAACACATGCAGCAACATACAATGAATAAATGAGGAATTAATAAAAATAAAATTTTAACGTCAGTATGTTACAGCCATGGAGGACTGGAGAGAGCATTGCGGTGGTGGGGGTACGAATTTTGTAATCGGAAGTGCATCATGGGAGACAACCTTTAACGCGCTTTTTACCGTAAGGAGCGCTGTAGTCGATATACACTAAATCCTTTTTAATTACCATCTTGATTTATCTTAAGCCGTCACATCTCCATGCCGTAATATGCTCACATGATGCTCACAAAGCAAAATTAGTTGGCTATTGAAATCATGGTTAGTTGTGCGGCGTGCTCCATAACAAAATCCAAAAATTGTGGATTTACTTTCCATTCGTAAGTAATAGCGATTACACTAATAAGCGCTAATAAATGATAAATTGTACTTTTCATGACTTTCATGAAGACAATAAAAAGGATAATGTAAAGGGCAAATCCAAAAGTCACCGAAAAATGAAAATTACGAAATTAATATATACAAAAAAATTAGATATATAATTAAACAAATATAAAATGCATACATGCATACATACATGATTACATGTAAATACAAACATTATATTTTTACATGATTTGTACAAAAAGGAATAATATATATATTGAAATTTTAAAGACTTTTCTAAAGTATTCTGTTTTTAATAACATTAGTTTATATATATATATATATGCATTAATTTGAATTTTTTTCATAATTCTGAGTATGTTTTATGTATGCTCTAAAAGAAAATTATTATGATACAATGATCGATTGAAATTTGATTTGAATTTGCCTCCTTCAGTTTTATTTCCGGCAACGGCCATCTTGGACAACCTATTTTGATTACACCCCCACCACCACAATGCTCTCTCCAGTCCTCCATGGTTACAGCAGATACATAGATAGTTAAAAAAACTGACACGCGTTGATTCTGAATGTCGCCGTTGTCGCCAATGTCGCCAGTCGCCATATATAAAGAAAATATGGCCGGGAGGGTTCTTTCCCATAAAGCGTGGGAAGAAACGTTTTTCGTTCCCGTTCTTTCCCAGGTTTTTTTCCGGGTTTTTTCCCGGTTCTTTCCCTCTTTCGCAACACTAATCTTCATTACCTATTTTTATTTTCGTAAAAAGATCTATTATTTCACGAAGAAAAGAAATGCTAGCATTGTATATTTCTTTATTTTTTGTACCCAATGCCGTACAACATGTTCTAGAAGTCATTAATGAGAACCACTTAGATAGTTGTTTAACAAACCGTGAGGTTGTAATATATTCGGGCTTATGATTTTCATTAGCTAAAAATTCTAATGCACTACTGACATGGGTGGAGAAAACATTCTTTGCTTTGTTTACTCGCATTTTATTATAAGTATTAGTAGGTTTCACATCATCAAAATTTAATCTAGTTAAAAAAAATTCGAGATCTTTCTGAGAATCTATTAATTCAATAAAATGTTTAATTTCAACTCTATTACATGGTAGTTCATACTTACTAACAAATTCTTCTGGTAAGATGAAAAATTTGTTGTTAAGTAATGATTCTTTTAAATTTTTCAAAAGATGTGATACATCTGCGATGAAATATAACAATCTATTAGGATCAGAAGGATGAGGAATATGATTTCTAACGTCCGAATACCGTCCCACACTTATCCTACAGCATTTTCATAGTTTGCTATTTCCAGGACTCATGTCAGAAGTTATATAGTTGACACGAAGACCAATTAGTTCAGCTTTATCAATTATCTGTAAAATGATATCTTTTAAAACTGTTCCATCAAATGAGTCTCCTGTATAAAAATATCCTACAATGTGTTTCCATCGATTAGCTGTACCTGTTAACATTAATGTTAAAGCATGCGTTGCAATACCTTCTTTATTTGGAAATGTTATATTTCCTAGTAATGTTTTTGTTGAAGAATCATAAACACGCTTTGGTGTTATACTTATTTCATCAATAACAATTCCACATTCTCTATCAGTATCATTTTGAAAAGAAGATACTTTAAATTGTAAAAAGTCAAACATTTCCTTTGAAATACCACTCTTAAATTTTAAATCTTCCAATCTTCGTTGTAAAGTGCGCAAACTTGGAAGCGGCATTTTTTGTTGCAGAAGCTCTTCGTAACCATTATTACCACAAGTAAACCTTAATCTAAGTGCACGTTTAATAGTTTCATTAAGCCAATTTCTTGTTCTTCGTTTTTTTGTTAACAAAGCTTTAATTTGATCCTCGTTGAATATTTCCTTTAAACCTTTTTTATATTTATCGTTATTAATTGTA
>NW_017257780.1:0-3164 GCF_001594055.1 Mycetomoellerius zeteki
GGTAATAATCTCTTTTGTGATGTTTTTTTTGTTGCCTTGTACGTGACTGCAGTCCTCAAAATCTGTGATGTCTTACTACCACTCCGCATGATACCCCTCGCCTATGAGTATCCCCCGCGCCCCGCATTCCCCTTGGAGTTCCCGAGTTAGAACTCCCATAATATTACTACTTTCTCCGAACAAATGCAAAGAATATTGAAAAAAATTGATTGGCTTAAGAATAAAAAATCTAGATCTATTAAAGCAAAAATTAGACCCATATATTATTCTTGCTCAGTTTCGAAGAGACTGAATGACACGTCCAGTATCAATCAACTTACAATTTCTAATTACTCAAATAACAGTGTGGATTCTGAAAGAATTTATATAAATCCTTCGAACTTTAGTCAGGAATCTGCTCTCGATACATTGCATGACAAATGGTTTGTCAACTTGAGCAATTTTGACGTTCTTCAGTATTTGCAACTTGGTGAAAAATTTGGTCTGCCTATAAATAAATATAACAAAGAGAAAACTTTAATTGAGTTCATTAAACATATAGAAAATAATTTAAATGGTCGCCCAAAAAATATAATTAATTTTGTCAGAAATAATTCGGTTCCCATACTCAATAGCTTTCAAAATAACTTTCCTTCTCTTAAATTTACTGGAAAACTTAATTTGCAATGGCTACATGTAACCAAAAAATTCATTAACAACCATCAAAACGACCACCTTGATCAAAAAGTTCCCGGAATTCATTCAGAAAATTCAAAATACAAGTTTATTCATCAAAAGTGATATTGTCCCCTTCAAAGTACTCCCCATTGACTGCAACGCACTTATGCCAGCGCTTGATCCAGCTCTCGAAACATTTCTGGAACTCTATTGTCGGTATAGCCATCAGAGCCGTCTTCGATTTTTCCATTACCTCGTTCGACTGTTAAAATGCGTTCCCCGTAGTGGTTTTTTGACTCGATCGAACAGAAAAAAATCGCAGGGAGCCATATCGGGTGAATTCGATGGCTGTTGGATGGGATTCGTTTCGTTCTTGGTCAAAAATTCATGGATAATGATGGCACTGTGCGACGGTGCGTTATCATGGTGCAAATTCAACTCCATTTTTAAAACTGTAAAAAATCGAAAACACGTGCGAGGTAGATATACTCAAGACGGCGTAACTTTTACAAATCTCAAGCTATGGCGATAAAATTTGGTGAAAATGTCAATGATAGATGTGGCAACCTAACCAAAAAAACAGAACTCAAATCAGCTGACTCAGAGCATCATCTGGTGGTAATTCCGGGAACTTTTTGATCAAGGTAATATACTTATTACTAATGCTGATAAAGGAAATGTCACCTTGTGACCTATGTGGTCCTTGACAGAGACGTCTACATATCCAATATGGAGGTTATTCTTTCAGATACTGACACTTACAGATTAATTGATAAAGATCCGATAAAAAAACTAACTCAAGATTTACGTGCATTGCTAGTGAGATGGAAGTGCAATCGTTTTATTGACGAACCTACATATAGAAGACTATTCACAACTGATGGTGTTATACCTAGAGCCTATGGCTTGACCAAAATACATAAAGATGGTAACCCATTATGTGTGATTGTATCTTCCATCAACAGTCCATTATATTGCCTTTCTCTTTTTTTGCATAACATTATCAATGACAAATTGAATGGTACACGTTTTGATTCTCAATATGTTTTGGCTTCATTGGATGTAGTATCTCTTTTCACGAATATTCCTGTTGATCTAGCAGCAAATAGCATCGACAGGAGATGGGACTACATTTCGGCGAAGACAAGCATATCTAAACAAGAATTTATCATTGCAGTTAGTTTTGTCTTGGATTCAACTTTTTTTGCTTTCAATAATAAAACAAGTATTTGGTACTCCTATGGGCTCACCACTATCACCGATAATTGCTGATATTGTTATGCAGGACTTGGAAGAGAGTGCAATTAACAAATTATCTGTACAACCATTGTTTTACTACAGATATGTGGATGATATCATTCTTGCACTTCCATCTAACACTATCAATGACACACTAGATACATTCAACTCATTACACAACAGATTTCAGTTCACTGTGGAGATTGGTACTAACAACTATTTAAGTTTCATTGACACGATGCTCATTATAGATAATCAAAGAATTATTTTTTGTATATCATAAAATTTTTTTGTGTATCATAAAAAGACGTTTTCGGGAAGGTTCCTCAATTTCCATTCCAATCATCCTCTTTCCCACAAAAAAGGCACAATTATTAGCTTCATAGATAAAATTATCCTTTTATCATATCCTCGTTTCCATCAAAAAAATTTAATTGATGCCGTTCAAATCTTTCTTAATAATGGTTATCCTCTTCCTTTCATTTTCTCTATAATTGAAACAAGAGTAAAATTCCATATACATAAAGAACATAGTACGCACAATGCTTATGTCAAAGAAAAATATTTTACAATTCCTTACGTTAAATCCATCTCTGAAAACTTCCTTCCTATTTCCAGTATGTTCCGTTGCACACACAAACTAGCCTTTTCCATCCCTAACACACTTAAATGTCTTATCCAGAGAGGTAAAAATAAGCTAGATTTACTATCCAATCAGAATGTAGTTTACAAGATTTCTTGTGACGACTGTGAGACTAGCTATGTTGGCCAAACAAAGAGGAAACTAGGTACGAGAAAAGAACACATCTCTGATATAAGAAAAAATACTGGTTCTCCTACGGTCATAACCGACCATCGTATAGATTTGGATCTTAATTTCAGGTGCAATCAGGTAGAGATTCTGGATAGTGAATCTTCTTATAACAAAAGATTGATCAGAGATGATTCACGTAAAAAGACAAAAACAAGGTCTTAATAAACAAAATGGCACAGATATTCTGTCGGATTCTCATTTGCAAGTTATACAATCTCTCTCTCCTTCATAGCTGCCTTCCTCTCTCTCTCTTCCTTTGTTTACCCCCTCTTCTCTATTGTTTCTTTGTCTATTTCGTTTTTCCCCCTCTTATGCTATCCTCTATCTATCTTCTTATTCAATGTCTATTATGTCTAAGTATACTAACGAAATGAAGACAAGATTTTTAACTCTCTTCGCATTAGCCTATTATAATATACATGAAGGTATTTTTTTTTTTTTTTTTTTTTTTTTC
>NW_017257780.1:5393-25653 GCF_001594055.1 Mycetomoellerius zeteki
AAGCCGTATTGGCTGTTCGATATGCCATCGGTCCGCTCCAGGTGTGTACCTAGTCTGTTCACTATGACTCTTTCAAACATTTTCCCCGCCTCGCTTAGTAGGCAGATAGGCCTGTACGAGGACGGGGTCAGTTCCGGCTTACCCGGCTTTCTTAACAGAACCAGCCGAGAATCCTTCCATCGTCGCGGGAAGCGCCCCTCTCTGAGGCACGCGGTGAAACATTCGATCCATAATGGGATCAGCCACCCTACCGTGCCCTTCAGAACACACCCCGGGATGCCATCCGGTCCGGGGGCTTTGCCGTTCTTAATATTGGCACTGGCCTCCAGTACCTCTTCGTGCGTCACCTTGTATTCGTCCAGCCACTCCAACGTCTCCTCGCCATTCCGGGATGTATCTCCGGTCGGGAACAGCGACGCGACTATGTTGTCCGCGATGTCCGGCGGTATCGTTTCGACGATGGTAGCCCCACTTGCCACTAGCTTTTTGGTGACCAGCCTGTAGGGTGTGCCCCATGGGTCTCTGTCGAGGTCGTCCACCAGTTCTTTCCACAGTTTAGCCTTTGAGCTGTTGATGGCTCTTCTTAGGTTTCTTCTCGCTTCCCTAAGGCCATCCCATAGTGGCCTGGCGTCCTCCGGATGGGGCCTTGACCTAGCCCTGGTGAGCTTCCTTCTTCTTGCGTTGCATACTCGGCGGAGCTCCGCGATTTCCTCGTTCCACCAGTACACTGATGGGCGCTTCGTCGGGCCCTTTCTCGCCATTGCGACGTCCGAGATGTCTCGTAGGATCTCGTCCAGCCTTCTCGCATCTCGGATGACGCTATCCCGACCCCCTTCCCATGTGTGAAAAATCGCAGCCGCTTCCATCAAGTCCCTATTGATATTCCGGGTGACCCATCTAGGAAATATTCTCAGCGCCGCTCCGCCCGTTATCGTACCTATGAGCGCTGATCCTATGTCCATTAGAATATACCTGTGGTCCGACAAGGATTCCAACTCTGTCGCGACCCTCCAGCCAGTAATTTTCCTGGCCGCCGCTGATGTCGCCAATGCCACGTCCACGGACGAAGTACCGCGCGGATGCACGCATGTAGGTTCTCCCCTTACGTTGATGAGGTGGAGTCCCCTCAGCCCCATCCAGCCCATGAGGAAGTCGCCTCTCCTATTCGGACGTCCCAGGTCCCAGGCTTGTGCTCTGGCGTTAAAATCGCCTGCGATAATTGTTGGGTGGCCCCTACGCAGCACCTCCCGAAGTCCTCTGTCCATATTGTCCATATCCCGGGCAAATTCCGCATAGCTGAGGCTTGGGGGGAAGTAGCATGACACCACCGTCATCTCCCCCCAGTCCACAGCCACGAACCTCTCCCCTCTGCATCGGCTCCGGCACGGTATTCTGCCGTCACTCCAGCGCCAGGTTATGGCCGCGGACGGCGGATCGTCCGCTGACGTGAGCCATTTACCGTTTTCGGGAGTGCGGGCGGGCTCCGCCACCACCGCCAGCGCGTACATGAAGGTATTCGTATTTTATTCTCTTACCTATTATTTATTGTTTATTATCTTATTATCGCTCTCCGCATATATTACGAATTATATTAGTTCATATTTCTGTTTTATTTTATATTATACAACTATATGTCTGACGTTATTTCATTGCATATCATTTCATATTAACGATTACATTATATTACTGACCACATTACTGACTATATTATTGACTCTAATTTATAAATTTTATATTTATTACCGATGTATGACTACTGTAATTTTTCATCTTATATTTTATATTACTGATTGTATCTTAGATGACTGTCTCTCATTTTACCGAATTTGTATGACATATGTCGAACTGAAATCATGCATTATATACATAACTGGTTATTCCACATCATACTAATTATGTTGGCGGAGGTACTGCGAGATAGAGAGAAGTTATAGAAGTCTAATTTTTAATTTAACATTGAGAAGGATCCGATACGGATCGAAACGTTTGTGATTACCGGTATTCGTTATTAAAGTTATTGGATGATTGTTTTATTTTTATTTGTATTTTAATTGTCGACCATATGTATTAATCTTGGCTGGTAGCTCTATTTCTCTTTTTGTAGTAAATTTATTGAGCCTTATTACCATTATACAAATTACATTTTTCTTTTATAAGTACCTGGAATATTCACATAAAATAAATTATGCAATGTTTCATTGCGATTCACTGATTAGTTACAAAGATATGGAACAAATAAGTATTTTGTTTATTTACTGGACAATTAGTTCATGCATCGCAATGTAACTCTACATAAATAATTCTGAATACATAATGTACTTATATAAAAAGTTGAGCTTTCTATCATTCATTCTATATAATTCATTTGCATATATTTTTATTACAGCACAATTAAAAAGATGCTACTATTTATTAAAATAACTGATGATCCAGATAGTAGAGCGTCACCTTTACCGCATTATCTTTAAACGTGATTTAGAATAATCAGCAATTTTTTCATAATTTTGTTATCATTTTGAAAATATGTATAGAACATCCTTAATTCTCTGCCTCTACATTTAATCGACTATAGCACCTATTCAAATTTAAATTTTTTTGTCCATCGTATAGTTTTAAGGAGATCTTTAAGGAGCTTAAAGACGAATGGTCATATTGAGAATAGCACTTATACACGATTTACGTGTAATCGATACATTACTACATACTACTACATCAATACCTTCCTCACATGTAAATATTGTGGGACGCGCCGCTTTAGAGACCGCGTTTCCCGCCCTCTAGGCCGCGTGCCTAGTGACTTTAGTCGTAAGCGGTTGCACGCACGGATGGAGACGAGAGTGCGCTTCGGAGAACGAGGGCGCAAAAAGCGATATGGAAGAAGAAGATATAATATCACGGCGGCGACCGCGCATGTAGTGCAGTGACTGAGACTAACCGATATACGATTTGGCAAATCCTTACAATTTTTGGGGGCTCGTCCGGGATAAGGCCAAGATAGCGTTGTAAAACGACGACGAAAAAGACTCGCCGCAAAAAGTACGTCGCGCGAGTGTAACGACGAGGGAAAAGACGACTCGCCGCGAAAAGTACGTCGCGCGAGTGTAACGACGTGGGAAAAGACGACTCGCCGCGAAAAGTACGTCGCGCGAGTGTAACGACGAGGAAAAAGACGACTCGCCGCGAAAAGTACGTCGCGCGAGTGTAACGACGAGGAAAAAGACGACTCGCTGCGAAAAGTACGTCGTGCGAGTGCAACGACGACGAAAGGACGACTCGCCGCGAAAAAGTGTATCGTACGAGAATAACGACGGAAAGAAAACGCTTCACTGCGAGAGGTACGTCGCGACGACTGAGCAGTGATTGGTGAGAGACAGATTCGCGCAAGATCTTACGAAGTTTCGAGTTAACTCAGTGTAGTTAAGACGAGTTAAGATGTCTGACCCGAATCAATTCACAATAGCCGAGTTAAGGCAAAAGTTACGGGCGCGTGGGCTTTCAACGTCAGGCTCAAAAAGCGGGTTAATCGCGCGATTGAGAGAAAACGATCCATCCGACGCTTGAATGCGAGAAAACGACGACGGCGACCATTGATGGCGACAGCCATGTTGGTGAAGATCTGGCGGACAACGCAAGTGATGCGAGAGCGCACTCAATTCCGAGCATCTATAAACGAAAAGCAGAATTGTACAAGCGAGAGAAAGAAATGGCCGAACGCGAGTTAGCTTTGTTACGACGAGAATTGGAAGTGCTACGAACAGATCGTGATGTAAGTCACGCTGCGGACAGACAGGTGGACGACGATGACGTCACAGACGCACAGGATGGGCGCGCATAAATGTGACGGCCATTGCGGAATTACTCGCGCTATTTAACGGGAAATCCGGCGACTATGAGGTTTGGGAGCGACAGGCGAAATTCTTGAAGACGGCACACCGCCTTGGCGACGACACCACTAAAATAATGATCGGAATGCGGTTAAAAGGGAAGGCGTTAGATTGGATGCATTCAAAACCTGAGCATATCACGATGACGACAGACGAGCTTTTTGAAGAAATGCGAGGTATGTTTTGGCTTCGCCAAAATAAATTAACGTTGCGTAAAGCATTCGAGAACCGCGTATGGAAGGAAGATGAAACTTTTAACGAATACCTGCACGACAAGACAATAATGGGTAATCGATTCTCGATCGATAAGGAAGAACTACTTGATTATGTTATTGACGGTATCCCTAATGAGACTTTACGAAATCAAGCACGCATGCAACGGTTTACTACGACGGATGCTCTGCAAGAAGCTTTAGGAAAAACATCTTTACACGAGCAAAATACGATGAAATCAAACAAAGGCGAAAGACAAAACAGCAATCGCGCAGCCAAAAATCTGAATATTAAGACGACTAGCGATAAAGAGACAAAGGCTAAACGTTGTTTTAACTGTGGACAGTACGATCATCTAAGCAATAATTGCCCATCTAAGGAACGCGCACAAAAATGTTTCGGATGCAATGAGTACGGGCACATTGCAGCTAAGTGCATGAAGAAATCAGTTTCAAAGGACAGTTGTGCGGTAACGCGTATAGGACGACGCAAGTGCCTTAAAGAAATAGTACTAGATGGCTCCAGAATCGAAGCGTTGATCGATTCGGCTAGCGACTTAACTTTGATGCGTGCAGACGAATTTCTAAAACGAGGATCACCGCTTGAGCCATGCGAAGTAACATTCCGTGGAATAGAATCTAAAGAAATTACGGCGCTCGGTAAATTTGACGTGAAGATCACCATTGACGATCGTCCACCCAATTCGTATTTACGTGATCTCAGATACAGCGATCCCTTACCCGTTGTTAATTGGTACCGACTTCCTGGATCGTTTTGAGGTCAACATCAAGGCCGGAGAAACCACCATCAAATCAATTAGCAATCAAGCGGAAGAGCTTGTAAGAGCCAAGTAACGACGATCTGCCTGAGGTATACCAAATTGACGTGATAGATAAAGAAGCCAATAAACCCGACGTAGATATTTCCCATATTATCGACGACAATATTAAAGCAAAGCTGTACGAGACCATCAATAGCTATGTAACAGAAAAGAAGCAAGAAGCCGACATCAAGATGAAACTAGTGTTAAAAGACGATGAACCGGTGTACCAATGCGCAAGACATTTATCGCCAGGCGAAAAGGAGATCGTGAATACGCAAATCAACGAATGGATCGAAAAAGGGATCGTTCAACCGTCAACATCAGAGTACGCCAGCCCAGTGGTGCTAGTGTGAAAGAAGAACGGAACGCACAGGTTATGTGTCGACTACCGAAAACTGAATAAAAAGATTATGAAGGACAGATACCCTCTTCCGCTGATAGACGATCAATTAGATGCTTTACAGGGAGCGAGTGTATTCAGTACTCTGGACTTGAGAGATGGATTTTTCCATGTGAAAATGGATGAGTCGAGCAAGAGGTATACCGCTTTCATAGTACCCGATGGACATTATGAATTTTCCAGAATTCCGTTTGGTCTTTGCAATTCTCCTGCCATTTTTCAGAGATTCATAAACATCACTTTCAAAAATTTCATACAAGAAGGTGTTGTAATGAAATATATGGATGACCTTATCGTGCCTTCAATAAGCCAAGAGGATGGCTAGAAACGTCTGCAGAAAGTGTTGGCAGTGGCAAGCCAAGTCGAATTAAACATCAACTGGAAGAAATGTAGATTTTTGCAAAGTAAAGTTGAATTCCTAGGACATCAGATTGAGGGTGGATGCTTACGTCCTGCCAGTAATAAAGTCGAGGCAGTGCAAAGTTTTCCAGTCCCTACGACTATCCGACAAGTACAGAGCTTCCTAGGACTAAGTGGATATTTCCGCAAATTCATTCCGGGTTATTCGAAGATCGCCCGATCTCTGACGAATCTGCTGAAAGCCAATACAGACTTCCATTTTGACGATGCAGAGAAGAACGCTTTCGAGCAACTTAAGAAGATATTAGCCCGAGATTTTAGCGTTGTATCGGACCGCAGCAGAGACGCAACTCCATACAGACGCTAGTGCACACGGATACGGTGCCATTTTGATGCAGCGAGGAAGTGAGGATCAGCAGTTTCATCCAGTTTATTACGCAAGTGGAACCACGACGCCAGCCGAAGAAAAATACGCTAGCTACGACCTAGAAGTGTTAGCGATAGTAAAAGCACTGAAGAAGTTCCGATGCTACCTTCTGGGAATCCCATTTACTATTGTTACGGATTGTCGCGCTTTCACTCAGACAATGAATAAAAAGGACTTATGTGTCAGAGTAGCTCGTTGGGCATTGCTACTAGAGGAGTTTGACTACACGATCGAGCATCGCCCTGGCAGGAGTATGACCCATGTGGATGCTCTAAGCCGCAATCCATTACCGACATGTATGATAATCAACGAGCAAGATACATGGTTAACTGCACGTTTAAAGAAAGCACAAAGTGAAGATGAAGATTTGAAGAAAATTCGGGATTCAATTAGGCAAGGTCAGCCTACAGACTTTATTGAACGTGGAGGTCTGTTATTTCGAGAGCAAGATGGTGACATGCATATAGTAGTCCCGAAGAAGATGCAGAATCAGGTTATCCAAAAAATGCATGAACAAGGACATTTTTCGACGGCCAAGACAGAGTCTTTAGTAAAGGCGAATTATTGGATATCTGATCTCCGGCCGAAAGTTGAGAGGGTAATCAAGAATTGCCTCAGTTGTATCTTAGCTGAGAGAAAGCACGGAAGACAGGAATGTTTTCTGAATCCAATCGAAAAAGGGTGCACACCAATGGACACGCTGCACATCGATCACTTAGGACCTCTACCATCGACCGCTAAGTCTTACCATTACATATTTGTTGTGATAGATGCTTTCTCGAAATTCATTTTGCTATACGCTACGAAGTCGACGAGTACGACGGAGGTGCTGGCACATCTAAAGAAGCAGGCATCGATATTTTGCAGTCCTAGGCGAATCGTTACGGATCGAAGAACTGCCTTCACTTCCAAGGATTTTGAAGAATACTGCGAAGCGGAAGGCATAAAACATTCGTTAATTACAACAGGACAACCTCGAGGGAATGGACAAGTAGAACGGGTAAACCGTACGCTTATCCCTCTACTGACAAAACTGGCCGCTCCAAGGCCCCACGAATGGTACAAATATCTTCATGTGGCACAACAGACGTTGAACACAGTAGCTCATCGTAGTATTGGAACATCACCATTTCATTTACTGTTCGGAACATATCCACGAGTGAAAGACCGTCTTGACCTCAAAGAAATCTTAGAGAAGGAATGGATCTCAATTTTTCAAGACGCTTGTGACGATTTGAAAACCCAAGCTAGCGACAAAATCACGATCATTCAAAACGAAAACAGACGCAACTACAATAAGAGACGCAAAGAGGCTCGGAGTTACCATAATGGAGACCTTGTTGCTATAAAGCGTACACAGCAAGGCCCTGGTCAGAAGTTAATGCATAAATTCCTTGGGCCTTATGATAACGAAGGTTCTTCGGAAAGATCGATATCTTGTTCGCAAAGTCGGTGAACAGGAGGGGCCATCACAGACAACAACCTCTGCCGATTACATGAAACCATGGATCGAAGAGGACTATTCATCCGGCGATGAAGAAGGCGATGACGTCATTCGAGGCGAATGACAGTGCAGGACGGCCGAGCTGTGGGACGCGCCGCTTTAGAGACTGCGTTTCCCGCCCTCTAGGCCGCGTGCCTAGTAACTTTAGTCATGAGCGGTTGCACGCACGGATGGAGACGAGAGTGCACTTCGGAGAACGAGGGCGCAAAAAGCGACATGGAAGAAGGTATCATGGCGGCGACCGCGCGTGTAGTGCAGTGACTAAGACTAACCGATATACGACTTGGCAAATCCTTACAATTTTCATATAACAATAACGTTCTAATTGTACGTCGAAGTCCAATTTTAATAATTCCATATAGCTTCTTTGTGTAAACTACTAGTCTGTGGACTATTATTTCATAAATATAGTGTAAGGGACTGTGGTTGGCTGAAGTAAATAATACACGGGTTTCACAGCAAAATCACTACCTTTATTTCTTCGACCGTCATTCACGTGCTTCTCGCCATGTGGTTCTTCTCTCTCCTCGCGCCCTCTCTCGCTACCTCCTCGATCGATACTTATTCTACCGTCAGTATTCTTATTGCTACATTCGGCCAGCCTGACTTAGGGTTTGGTCCCCAAACCTTAGGTATTAAACGCAAGTACAATATAGATCCTGACCTTAACTATATCTGCTGATTGCACAGTCACTTGGATTACTTAAATGATTATATTCTACTGTTGACCCTAATATACTGGTAACACAAAAATAATTTGTCTTATGTATTCAATATCCCTGTAACTGTACGCTACTACATAGAATATTGTTTTAAATACTGTTATTCGGTCTTCATCCAGGGACGCAGATTGGCGGCTGCCCATGTCCCCGTATATCGCTTTTGCGCATTCTGAAATCCCTGATCGTCCTCTACCCGATACCGATCGTTTCCTAACCTCTTTGATCTCATACGGTCCTCGGTACTGCGGTGTTAATTTTTTAGGGACGCCTGGCGTGCTCTCATAGTTTCTTAGCATAACTAAGTCGCCCACTTGGTATCGTCGTGCTGCTTTATGCTTTTTGTCGTAATACTCCTTCTGGTACTGTTGCGCTCTTTCTAGCTGACTAGCTGCCTTCTCGCGACAGGTACCTAGATCTCGACTAGAGGGTTTAATACTGTTGTCTACAAATTCACGAATGTGATCAGTACCCGACCCTCGCTGATCAATACCAAACACTAACTGGCTCGGACTGTGCCCTGTAGATTTATTAGGCGTATTGTTAATCGCGTATTCTCTCTCTCTCTCTCTCTACCTCGTTTAAAACGTTATACCATCATTTCCCCACTACGTTCACTGAGTTTAGAGATCATCGGAGTAATAATGCGATTCATTCGCTCAACCTGCCCGTTGGCTTGTGGTGAACCAGTTGCTACTTTGATGTGCCGTATGTCTCGCTGTTTCAAGAACGTTTCAAATTCGCTCGACGTAAACGAGCTACCGCGATCAGACACTAGCACTTTAGGAGTGCTATAATTTTGGAAGAACTTAGTCAAGTGAACTATAACCTCGTTAGTCTTGGCAGTTTTAGTGGCGTGTAGCTGGACGAATTTAGAGAAAGCATCTACTATTACTAAGACGTGTTTCTTACATGCAGTTTGTTTGTCCATCGGCCCCAGATGATCAATATGTATCGTTTCGAAGGGGACTTTACCCTTCGGTATTAGGTACAAAGTGCCTTCCTGTTTGCCACTCGAAGGTGAAAACGAAATGCACTTAACGCAATGTTTTATGTGTTCCTCGCATTTCACTTTTCGCTGAGGAAACCAATATGTATTCTTTATTACTTCCATCATTTTACCAATCCCGATATGGCCCATCTCATTATGGTACCTGAATAGAACATGAGGTTCCATCTGCTCCGGAACAACAAAAAGCAACTGGTTACCATGTTTCTTATAGACTAATCCGTCTCGCAATTCATACTGGGGATCTTCTCCCTTCTCCAACTTATTCGCTAGCTCTTTTATCTTTGAGTCCTTGTTCTGTAGAATCATTAAATTCCATTCAAACGAATAATCTTCAATTACTAGGATACCAAACGACCGGCTCAACGCATCCACGTGTTTCATTCGCGAACTTTGGTTGTGTTTTATTTTAAAGTCAAATTCTTGTAGCTCGAGACCCCACCTAGCAATTCGCGCATTGATATCCCGCTTCACCAGTGTTTTCGTTACCGCGCTACAGTCGGAAACAATGGTGAACTCGATTCCTTGTAAATAACTGCGAAATCTCCTCAGTGCATACACAATGGCTAGAGTCTCAAGCTCAAAGCTATGATATCGGGATTCGGGCTCAGTCGTTCGACGACTGAAATAGAAAACGGGATGTAATTTACCATTAACCTGCCGCTGTAGCAATATTATACCGAATCCCTGAGAGCTCGCATCGCAGTGCAGTTCCGTCTGCAACTTAGGACTATAAATCGCTAATATAGGCACACTAATTAGTTTATTCTTTAGTGTCTGAAAAGCACTCCTTTCCTCTACCCCGAACGCGAAATTGGCGTCCTTTCTGAGCAAGTCGTACAACGATTTAGCTATTATCGCGAAATTTTCGATAAACTTGCAAAAATAAGATGCGAGCCCTATAAAACTATGCACCTCTTTGATAGATTTAGGTTCCGGGAAGGTTTGCACCGCCTAAATACCTCTGTCCGTTGGGTGTACCCCTTCTTTCGTAATTATATATCCCAAGTATTCTATCTCGTTGAACAGAAAAGAGCACTTCTCAGAGCGCAATTCTAGCTTATTTTCTACTAACACTCTAAATACCTTTTCAAACGTCTTTAAGTGGGTGCCTACCGTTTCGATATCGCTATCAATATGTCATCCATATAGACAGTAACGTGGCCCTCCGCGATTACCTCCGCCATTACCTCATTGACGAATCGCTGGAAACGCTGGGGACCAATTTTCAGGCCAAATGGCATTCGTAGAAATTCATATTGCCCCATCGGCGTTACAAATGAAGTATATTTTATCGCCTCGGATGCCATTGCTACGTGGTAGAATCCATCCTTCAAGTCCAATTTACTAAAAAAACATTTATCTCTTAATCTATCCAATAAATCCTCTATTAAGGGGAGCGGATAATTATCCTTCATCACTTTATTTAACGTTCGATAATCAACACACATGCGCGTTTCGCCATTTTTTTTCGCATCAGTACTATCGGCGACGCGAATTCCGACGTGCTTGGTTGGATAATTTCCCTCTCTAACAATGACGTTAATATTTCGCGTACTTTTTCTTTATCTGCATAACCCTAACCTTCGAGGCCCGAACTGGCTGATTACTTTTTAAATGAATAATAGCCTCAGAATATACCTTGGGCTCTTTCGGACGCGGCGACTTAACATATTGGTTGTTATATATCATCTTAAGCTGATCTCTACTGTTTTGCGAGATCTTTTGATTGATCTGGATGCTATCAACTGCGTTATAGCGTACTGTTTCTATATTAAACAATTCCGTGACGGCTCTATCGTATTGTGGACTTTTCGTTAAACCGTATCCGAGCGATTTTAATACATCTCTACCTACAAGCAGCGGTGTGGACATTGTTTCATCCGGCACTACCCCTACTGTTACCTTACATTAGTCATCTCCTATTTTTAAATTGACAGTTACTACTCCTAGTACCCTTAGCCTGGATTTGTTAATACCGCAGTATTGATTCCATTCGTCTCCTGCTTTCTTCATGATGCTGTCGTCGATACAGCTGTTTTTGATTAAGCTGATTGGACATCCGGTGTCTATTCTTGCCTTACCCTCGTACTGCTGGTTGCCCTCAGCTTCCAGTTTGACCGTTCTTTGAAATTTATCTCTCGTTTCCTCCTCCAGATCTACGAAGCAAATGTCTTCTTGTTCCGAATGACTTTCCTCACTATGCTCCTCCTTTGCTGACAGGTCGTCGGACATTTCTTCCTCCACCAATTGGTTTGCTACCAGCTTCAGTTTTCTTTTCTTTTGCTGTCTTCCGATCTTTCGGTTTCCTTACGGAGCAGTCCTTGGCGTAATGGCCTATGTTGTTACATTCGTAACACTTTACGACACCTCTGCTATTGCCTTTGGGAGCCGAGGCTGCCGAATCATCCTTTTTCTCGGTGGGCCCTCCGTTCCATTGCTTTTTCATAGCCCCCTTGTTAGTGTGCTTCTCCCGCTGCATAAATCCTGGCTCTGTTTTCAGAGAAATTTTGCTGAATGCTTGCATCAGATCTTGCACTGATGTGAACCGATGCATCCTAGCTTGATTGCGTAGTGCTTCTGACGGGATTCCGTCCACTATGTAATCCATCATCTCCTCTTTATCTATCGGAACTCGATTTCCCAGAATTTGTTTGTGATGACAGTATTCACTGAAGAGTTCGTCCTTCTGCCACTGTCGCAACTCGAACGTCTTTCTCAATTCTAGTCGTCCTCTCGGTCTTTCAAACATGACCTGCATCTCCTTTAGCAGCTCATCCGCCGTCATGGCTATGTGATCCGTTCGAGAATGGTACCAGTCTAGTGCCTTGCCTCACAATTTGGATCCGATTAGAATTTTCGACGCATTTTCGTCTAGTTCATACGTTGTTCTTAACAGACCAATTTGTATTTTCCATCTATTAAAATCTTCGTCTGAACCTTTATATTCACCTACTAGCTCACTAATGCTTTTAATACTCATATTAGCGCGTGTATTTGTGGATGCCACACTATTGCTAGGCGATCTTCTTAGTATTTCGTTCTTGCGCCTCAGTAATTCGATCTCTCTTTGTAGGAGCTCTCTCTCTCTCTTCTTTCTAGATCGGCTTCTTGACGGTTATCGTTGTGTGGCTGACTTCCGCCTGCTACATTTTCCGTCGGTTTTGTTTCTCTCGACGGTGGCGCCACCACTTCTTCTTCATCCTCACCAAGAGCTTGCTGGATCGCTTCCCTAATCCATTCTCCGCTTGGGTCAGCCACTTGTATTCTTTGGATGAGCTCGGCCTTCCTTCCATACGTTGGCAGCCTTTGCTGTTTCAGTGCCCATTTTAATTGTGCTACGGTTAACCCATTTGGATCCATGCTCATTAATCCGTGGTCACTCAATTGGTTGTTCCACACCGCGGCACGACGCATATGTCTCACTCGCACGCAGCGGGGTGATACAGTTCTTTCGCTTGCACACAGCAGCGCGGTACCGATCTCTCACTCGCACACAGCGAAGCGACGCGATTGTCTTATTCACACGAAGCAGCGCGGTACCGATCTCTCACTCGCACACACCGGAGCGACGCGATTGTCTCATTCACACGAAGCAGGGTGACACAGTTCTCTCGCTCGCACACAGCAGAGCGGCACGGTTGTCTCACTCGCACACAGCCGGGTGACACAGTGCTCTCGCTCGCACACAGCAGAGCGGCACGGTTGTCTCACTCGCACACAGCAGGGTGACATATTTCTCTCGCTCGCACACAGCAGGGTGACACAGTTCTTTCGCCCGCCCACAGCAGAGCGGCATGGTTGTCTCTTCTCGACGCTCGGTCGTCTCTTCTGTACAACCACTAATGGCGGTCCTGTTGCACGCTCGATCGACATTTTTTCCATGCACACTCGAGCGACACTTTTTCTTCGCAAACTTGCCGTTTCTTCGATCCAGATCCCACTTCTGATAATTGTAAGGGACTGTGATTGGCTGAAGTAAATAATACACGGGTTTCACAGCAGAATCACTACCTTTATTTCTTCAACCGTCATTCACGTGCTTCTCGCCATGTGGTTCTTCTCTCTCCTCGCGCCCTCTCTCGCTACATCCTCGATCGATACTTATTCTACCGTCGGTATTCTTATTGCTACAATAGATTGCACAGCTTTTATATGACGCAAATGTTTTTATAACGTAACAGCTCTGGAGCATTCATATTGAACTAAGAAATAATAAAGATCTCAATTTTGAAAATTTTTGTCGTTCTCAGCATTAAGACTCTAATTCGCAAACAAGTATTAATGCGTATTCTTTAATACTAGAAAAAAATTTTTGAATGAGTAACAGAATAAAAAGTAATTGTTATACAAAGACCACATGCGTTTCGGTAATACAGATAACGTTAGAATTCACTTCCTTCTTAAGGGACCCCTTTTTTTATTTTAAGGCGGAAGAAATGCATTACGTATACCCCATGAGCGCGGGAACGCCCTGCGGGGTTTGCGAGACTCTCCACCCCCCCACACGCTAGGGTTATATCCGCTGAAACTACCGCCGGTGCCTATCCTCAGGTCGTGTGGGGACGCCTCGAGTACGCGTGCAGCGTTCTTCAGAGACACCCCCTGACCCCATCGGCCCGGGCCGACTCTAACCCGAAGGGGGGGAGGAGGTCCATCGATGGTGGAAATGGTCGGCGGGCCCCCCGCCCCAACCGCGAACGGACCTATCTCAGTGAGGTGAGAGGAGGCAACCCTCAAAATAAAAAGAGTGGGCAAATGCGTGGTCCTAGTTACCCGTTCGAGCCCCACACCTCCTTGCACGCCATCCGCGCGACCCAGTGAGCGTCGGGTCGCGCAAACTTCTTAAGGGACCCGTTCTCCCCTCCATATAATGATCATGTTTATTTATACTCTGCAATATTCGTTGAATAATATTTGTTGAAATTATCTGTTTCATTTTTTCTATTTTATCATATTCTAACTTAATTACATTTTTCTTATATTATTTTCGTTTTGAAAGTAGCGAATTTATGTCTTTAAGGTAGAGAATTTGTATTGTAAAGCAGAGGAAATGTGTTTTAAACGAGAGAATTCGTGTTTTAAAGCAGCGAATTTGTCAGCTTTACTCCATTTGAAAAAGAAACGAAAAATTAAACATATGTTTATATTATCAATTTTATTTGATGATAACTTTTTAAGGAAGAACAAGCGACAATTAAAAAACCTATAGAAGGATCCACTTAGGATCATGACCTTGACTATATATGTCAAGATTATTGAAATTGGCGATAGGTCGCCCATTTTCTCAAGTTTTACCAAAAAATATGTTGGCACAGTGAATAATTTTGTTAAACAAACAAGTCTATGCTTCCTTTACAACTGATTTATCTCATTATTCTATTCATAAAAGTATTAGGATATTACGATTATCAAAAAATTAATACTTTACGAGATATTTAATGTGTCATGTCAATTATATGTGCCAGAGAAATATACTTATAATATCTCGTAAGTTATTGTTATTCTTATATTTCTAACTTAATATTTTGTTTTGAAGAATGATTATAGAGAAATCATATTATGCAAGATATCATATAATTCCAGTTTAAAAAGCGCAGATAAATATTACATCTTCTTAATTACGTCTCTCATCGTATCTCTATCTAGAAAAGAATAACGTGATCACAATTGGGCCCTCTTGAAGCAGTTGCACTTCCACAGAAAGCATTTTTTTAATACTTTTTGAAATATGTCGATGTGAAAGTTAGATTGAGACATTCTGTATACATATATACCCACATGCGTGTGCATGTGTGTACACAGTAATTCTATTAAATAATTATTACATTATAATCCATATATATTGATTATGACCCTTAGATCCTGTTATCTGCTGATGCACTAAGATGGATCTGTTTTGTCTTCTGGAATCTGCACTACTTTCGAACAGATCAGAGTCGAGTGTATGTAAGAGATCATTGACTCGATGAAATCTGGAGCTTGTGTATCTAAATTGAATAAAAAGACTTATAGTTATGTCTTTTATTAATGTTATGACATATGCATTATGTATAAGCATATCCTAATTGCGTTAATAAGTAATCAGAAGTCAGTCTAAATCAGAATTATTTTATTTACTTTTTACGTTTCAATATAATATTTTATATATGAGATTGGAATTTCGTTCCAAATTTGCCTAAGCGCTATTCCCAGCTCGTACAGGTTTTGTGGCTCTTCTTCGCGGCGTCTTAATCGTCGTTCCATCTCGTCCCAAACGTGTTCGATCGAATTCAAATCCGGGCTATTAACGGGATAATGGAGCAATGTGATGCCATGTCGTTCAAAAAAACGCTGCGTTACATTTGCCGTATGGGGCCGAGCATTGTCCTGCATGAATATAAAATTCCGGCGTAACAGACGCTGCAGAGGCAAAACTTGAGGCCGGAGGACATTATTCACATATCGAATGCCCATCAATGCTAGCGGTGGGCAATTAGCAGAATTACTAATTCAGTCCGTCTTGAAAATGCCTCGCAGGCACTTGCCAGTATTCGAAGTTGCTCGCATAATTGCACTTCTGAAAAAAGGGTACAGTATGCGTTATGTAGCGCAACGTCTTGGTGTATCTGTATTTGTAGTGAATAGAGCGTGGTTACGTTACCAAGAAACAGGACAATACGCGAGACGTCAGAGAAGTGGCCGTACAACAACAATCCGACAAATTGTTCGCCACATTTTGGCAAGACGAACGATTACTCCAAGGTGTGTTCGACGTGAAAGTTCTACTTTACATCATGTCAACGAACAAACGATTGGTTGTCGCTTAAGAGAGATGGGTCTTCGTTCTCGCTCTCGTGCACAGGTGCTAGGACTTACACTCGCACATTGTCAGGCACGTCTTCAATTTGCGCATAATCACATAAATTGGACCGCGAGACAATAGAGAACCATGTATTTTTCAGATGAGTCGCGTTTCCACCACGGCAATAATGCTCGCATACGCACTTGGTGCCGACGAAGGGAGCGTTATGATCGATGCTGCGTTATGCCAACAAGAGCTCATAACGGCGGTTCAGTGATGGTATGGGGATGCATTTCATTGACAAGACGGACTGAATTAGTAATTCTGCTAATTGCCCACCGCTAGCATTGATCGGCATTTGATATATGAATAATGTCCTCCGGCCTTAAGTTTTACCTCTGCAGCGTCTGTTACGCCGGAATTTTATATTCATGCAGGACAATGCTCGGCCCCATACGGCAAATGTAACGCAGCGTTTTTTTGAACGACATGGCATCACATTGCTCCATCATCCCGCTAATAGCCCGGATTTGAATTCGATCGAACACGTTTGGAACGAGATGGAACGACGATTAAGACGCCGCGAAGAACAGCCACGAAATTTGTACGAGCTGGGAATAGCGCTTAGGTAGATCACCAAGTTATAGCGTTCTGAATATTGCGCAATTTTGAGCGTGTTCAAATGTGTTCCCTATTTTTTGTTGAGTAGTATATTACTCAAAGGTTTTTAAGTGTTTCACATTGTAAACGTTTTGACGCACAATATCAATAAAAATAGCTTACAAAGTAAATGTATACACATGTACTAACCCGAGGATGATTTCAGAAATCAGAACATTTATGATAATGACAAGTACCGGGTAATGGTTTATAAAAGAAAAATACGTAAAATAAAAGGGATTTAGAGTGTAATTAGGAACAAATAATATTAAAAAAAGATTATAATATGCTAAGTTAACAAAAATGTATAAAATCCATCCGATTATCATTCGAATTATCCAATTATGTAGTCTTTGGTATTCCTTTGGCATTCCGAGAGCTTCCAACGTGTCGTCTACTATAGCAAGTTCACGTAAGCACATTTTCAATTCCTTTAAAAATATCGTATTGATTGATTATACGACATAGAAAGAAGTTATTATAAATTTATATTAGAGTAAAACTCGTTATTGCAGTGTGCATACAGGAAATGAAACAAATAAAAAGTTAAATGATGATATAAGCACTAAAATTGATCTGTTCAAAAACTTTTTATAAATTTGTATTTGCCTATAATTGTGAATTCAAGACTACTTTAATGCTGTCAATTAAAAATACTGTTGAACAAAAGATAAATAATATTATTATAAATGATCAAGTATTATTATATAGGGAGTACATTTAAAAATTTTTACCTTAAAACGACAGAAGTTAATGAGAACTAATGTAATGGTGATCAACGTTACTAAATGTTGACGAACGTCGACGTATTCTTCTTCTTTCCGTAATTCATAGATGTATTGTGGATAGTAATGGAAGTACGTAAGAAAGCTCCATTTTGCCAAAACATAAAGACAAGAGAAATACGGTCTAGGTTGTCCAAGAGGATGTTCGAACATACCCAAATCCCAGAACGAGCCAATGGTCATTAATGGTGCCAGCGCTCTTTCTAGCGTCTTTATCATAGTATCGGAGTCGTCGGCTAATATTTAAACTGAATTAGTTTTTGCTGCACGAGATATCAACACATTTTAATATTTTTTATAAGAATTTCGGAAATAATTTTTGCAGTTCTTCTAGGAACTTTCTAAGAACTTCACTGTAAGGTATATGTACTGGAGGATAAGGAATGAATATGCCGTTTAACTAGCAAGTATTGAACAACAGAATGGACATACAGATAATCTAGATTAGATTGCCTTTCTTTTCGCAGAATTTTTATTTATAGGTACATAGAGTAAGGCCACTAGTTATTGATTACTCTTGAAAAAAAAAATTCATATTTTCATCTAGAACGATATCAAACAATTAATAAAATATTGAACAGTTATAATTGATCATTTTCAGATTACATTATGGATGATTTTATTTCATTTCGGTATCGTTTTAATTTTAATTAAATGAAGTAATGACAATTATCCACAATTAGAACCCATGTTCTAATTGTTCGATCAGTTCAACAAATACTTTGTTCTTTTTGGATTTACTTTCAACTGAGCATAATATTGACTTTTTTTGTAAAGTCTAATGCTATTTACTACTTCCTGTAAAAGCCATAAGGCGAGTCTTATGGTATTACATTTTAAATGAATTTTTTTAAAGATAAATATCTCAGTTTAAGTCTCACGTTTTATTAATTAACGACATCAATAAAATGTTTGGCGCTATTACTAATAAATAAAAAACAACTGACACTTGAAAAAGATAAAACAAATGCTAAAGAATCATGTGATATGCATTATTGGATAGAAAATACTCTAATTATTTAAATATAATGTGTAATCTGGAACTAGTGCCTGATCCGCATTTAATGCTTTTACTCTATTATTACGAGACACAACGATTATAAATGTAACTATACTTGCAACATTATGTCTTTATACTAAGTACAAATGTGTTTAATGTATGCTTTTTATTTACATGGTTTCTAACGACACGTCGATTTGAGTTGAAGCTGATAAATTTGATAAAATATTTCATATATTGAAGTTATGTTCACAATACAATGCTCTTTATAAAGTAAAAATATATAATTACAATTATTCTTATAACAATAATATAATTTATTAATATGAACATAAAACGTTGATTTTATTATTATTTTTTATTTATATTCTCAAAATATTTTTATATATGTAATATAATTTTATGTACTTACATGTGTACACCATTCTAGTATTTATTTTCATAAAGTAAAAAGTTTACACAATATAGCCCGGGAAACAATGGAACAGATCTGAACAAATCCGAACATATCTCACCAGGTCAGAACCACTCCGATCTAGTTTGATCAAAATATTGGCCTTATCTAATCAAATCCACAATTAGACATGATGAGGTCTGATTTGATCCTTGAACAGATCTGGCCTAGGAACAATTTTCTTACAATATTAATTAATTCAATTTTATTGCTGAAATAAGTATTATCGATTAGCGTCATATTCAATAATGCACGTAACAAAATTATGATTAAAAAAATTTTTTTCCATTTAAATTCGTAAATTAATTTTATGGTGCTTTCAAGTGGTCACCCATCCGAAGCTGTACCACATCTAGCGCTGCTTTACCTTTGCGATCGTACGGGGACTGCTACTTTGATGATCCACGAACACTGAAAGTTAATGCATATGTAGGTATGACATGTCTAGTCAACAGATCCCACACAGCATGTAATATTGTAGTAATCTTGTAGTAATATTAAAAATTTGCTGTAATATTGCATGGTAATATGTTAGTAATATTGTATAAATATCATTGCAATATTAAATGACCGCGGCAGATCCATCGCAGAAATATTTCTGCGATATTTTTGTAATATTATTGTAATATTAGGCAATATTTCTGCATATTGTATTAATATATTGCAATATTGCCATAGTATTTTCGTATACTGTAGTAATATTGCAGTAATATTACATAGTATAAATATGACTACAATAATAAGTATCCGCAAAAAATTCATCTCAAGGATATTTCTGCGATATATTTGCAATATCGCTGCAACATTATGATATATTATAATAATTAATTCAGTTTTATTAATTGCTAATGTATTATTGCTTAATATTCCACTCTAAATTACGTATGATAAAATCATGATAAAAAAACGTTCGGAGGCCTAGAAAGTACTCCCAAAACAGGGAATCTCCAGGAGACATGCCAACTCAATTTACGTATTCCTTCTTATAGGACTGCTGGATGATTTTCTTTTTACGAGTAGCGTATCCCTCTTGTGGCTAGGCAGCGTATTTACCCCGTCAATACGAAATATAGCAGTAATATTGCAGCAATAATGCACAATATTACAAAAATTGCAACGATATTGCTGCACTACTGAAATTATAATATTAGAAATATTATTACAATAATGCAAAATATTGTAATTTTAATTTTGTAAAAAATGGTGCAATATATTGTGTGTGTGTGTGTGTGTGTGTG
>NW_017257780.1:25856-26855 GCF_001594055.1 Mycetomoellerius zeteki
TGTTTAAAATAAAAATTCATAAATAAACGTTTTACTTAATTTTTCTAAACCTTCGTAACTATTATATTGTATTTGGAATACGGCGAATATTGAAACATCGACTTGTATATATATTTCAACAATGTATTATTTAGCTCCGCGCATAATAAAAAAAGAAGTTAAGAACAGGAGAAAAATGTTGAATATTGGAAAAATAAAAAAATTGTAAATGAATATTAAATATAACTGCAAGATACAAATAAGATATAAAACACAATACATCTCATTTATATACATTGTGAGTTATGCTCAATCTATATTCCTAATTTTTTTACATTTAATACTTAATATTTATTCAGTAATAAATTAAAACATAATATTATTCATATCTTAGAAAGATGACATTGCGATAAAATGCATTGTAATATTTCAACATTGTTGCAGTAATAATAATATTGCAATGCAATAAACTGCAATGTAATAATTGAACGATATTACAAGTACTGTAATTTCGTATAACAAATCAAATTAACCAAGACTCCTTATAAATCAAAAGAACTAAGAAAGAACAATAGGGCAATAGGAATCAAGCGCGGAAGACGTTGCGCAAATAATACGGCTATATATATAAAGCGTAAAACTTTTTTATTTTACTAAACGCGCTTACATGTTTCGGCTCATTTTTGAGCTTTCTTCAGAGCAACATAAACTCACATATATAAAATATAACAAATATTAACTTGTCATGGTGAGCTCCCCCGTATCGAGAATATAAATGCCAGAATTAAACCCAGATAAGAATGAAATAAATAAAAACGAAAAGAAATTTTGGAAATCTTGAAACAGAGAAAATGAAAAATATATTAATGTGTCAGAAAATTTTAAAATTATAATTAATTATCCCGAAAGTTAGGGAGCTCACCATGATCTCAAGGCACCATATCGCAAACAATACTATTAGTAATTCAAAAACCGGTTTCTGATATGTTGGTCAGTCAGTATCACAGTGAGTCACTTTTA
>NW_017257780.1:26995-29757 GCF_001594055.1 Mycetomoellerius zeteki
TAAAAGTGACTCACTGTGATACTGACTGACCAACATATCAGAAACCGGTTTTTGAATTACTAATAGTATTGTTTGCGATATGGTGCCTTGAGATCATGGTGAGCTCCCTAACTTTCGGGATAATTAATTATAATTTTAAAATTTTCTGACACATTAATATATTTTTCATTTTCTCTGTTTCAAGATTTCCAAAATTTCTTTTCGTTTTTATTTATTTCATTCTTATCTGGGTTTAATTCTGGCATTTATATTCTCGATACGGGGGAGCTCACCATGACAAGTTAATATTTGTTATATTTTATATATGTGAGTTTATGTTGCTCTGAAGAAAGCTCAAAAATGAGCCGAAACATGTAAGCGCGTTTAGTAAAATAAAAAAAGTTTTACGCTTTATAGTCGTATTATTTGCGCAACGTCTTCCGCGCTTGATTCCTATTGCCCAAGTACTGTAATATTGCAGTTCAATATACCATATTGCAATCATTGAATGATATTGCGGTATTATTACAATGCGATATATCACATTGCAATATTTGAATGATATTACGGTAATACTGCT
This sequence comes from Mycetomoellerius zeteki, assembly GCF_001594055.1. NCBI lineage: Eukaryota > Metazoa > Arthropoda > Insecta > Hymenoptera > Formicidae > Mycetomoellerius > Mycetomoellerius zeteki. The sequence goes on from NW_017257780.1 coordinate 27,555, forward strand.
TTGCGATATGTCGTACTGTAATATTTAAACGATATTGCGATAATACTTTAGTGCGATATATCATATTGCAATATTTGGACGATATTGCGATAACACTGCATTGCGATGTATCTCACTGCAATATTTAGATGACATTGTAGTAATTTCTTAAAATTTAGCAACTTTTATTATATTTCTGTATTAAACGGTACGAAATTAAAGTTTCCGTTCATTAGTAAACATTGTATTATTAAAACATTTACTAAATGAAAATGTAATGATTCTTATTGCAAGATCAGAATTCAGATTTTCTTGAATCATACGCGAATTTTGTGTTATTATATATATTTTGCAAGTATATGAGATATCTTATCTAAACAAAATGTGTAAACGAAAATGTTACAAATATGTATAAGCAATTTACGTATTTTATATTTTATGTAAAGGGATTTAATTCTATTTTATATTGCATTATTGTATATTACATTTTATTATATCATTTTTTGTATATTATAATTATTTTTTCTTTGTGTTCTATACTTTGGTATTAAAATACAATGCATGAAAAATAATAAATTGTATGTAAATATGAAAACATTCAAATCCATCAAGCACACAGTTACATGTGCCGTATCTCTTAGGTATAATTTGCCACATAACAACATAACATTATATTACAGTTATATCGTTACATGTAACTTGGTGTTTGCCACATTTAGGATCTGCGCAAAACCGTACGAAATTTGTCTCGAGAACTTCTTGATGAAAATTTTTCTTAGAATTTGTCATATATTTTTTCAGAATTTCTATATAATTTTTAACTTTCTAACTTTTTTTTATACAAATTGGAATACTTTTCAGAAAGTCTACAGCTTTTCTCAGAATTTTTCATATATGTTACTTATGAAATATTGTAAGATTTCTAAAATTTTTTGTAAATATAATTTCTGATGAAATGTTATAAAATCTAAAAAATTTAATAATAATATATATTAAAATTTAATAATATTTTTTTTAAATATGGGATGAGAAAGGACCCCGCACAAAACCTATGACAAATGGTTTTCGGTCAAATTGGCTGAAATTTCACTATGTTATAGTTTTCGCCATGCTGATAAAAAGTTATCATTGCACCAAGTCCCAAAAGTCAATATTTCCCAAGATATAAAGGGTCAAAGTAGTGAAATATGGTCATCCGAGGTAGTAAGACGTATGTTATAAGTATAAGTGATACATTGATATTTATTCACGAAATAAATAAAAATCGATTTTTACATATATATGTATGTAATAAATATTTAGTTCCGCATATATATGTATATGTATATACAGGGTGGAGCAAAAGTATCGGACCAGTGAAATATCTCGGAAAATATAAGTTTTACAAAAAATTGTTTCAAATGAAAGTTATAGGGCTTAAAAAGATCTATTGTATTTACTGATTTTAGCAGATTGATCTTGGGTGGCGTTGCCAAGGTCAAAAATCAGTTGTTTTCACGGCTACTCACAATCAGTTGTTTTCACGACTACTCACAATGAGTAGCTGTGAAAACAACTGATTGTGAGTAGCCGTGAAAACAACTGATTGTGAGTAGCCGTGAAAACAACTGATTGTGAGTCGAAAACCATGCAAAGGTAGATGTACTCAAGACGGCGTAACTTTTACAAATGTCAAGCTACGGCGATAAAATTTGGTGAAAATGTCAATGATAGATGTGGCAACCTAACCAAAAAAAAACAGAATTCAAATCAGCTGACTCAGAGCATCACCTGGTGGTAATTCCGGGAACTTTTTGATCAAGGTGGTATGTTGACAAAGACACTCTCCTGAGTAATCTCCAAAAAGTTTTAATCGCCGACCATTGTTCATTAAAAAGTTATTAATAATAAAGTTTAATTTTATTTAGACTAAATCTATCGCATCAAATCGATTGCCCTTTTCGACTATCATACAATCGAGATGCAAATAATCTTGTCGATTACATCTCTCGATCTTCAAGATGAAAAAAATAACTGATTATTTTGTTTGAATAACAAATTATTAATCAATTATGGCAATACTGTGGAGCTTCAAATTGTAATGTATAGGCGTGAACAAAATGTCAATGGATTCCCCAATCAAGTTTTCACCCTTCATAATATATAAGGCCCGATCGCACTAACGTTGCTTTGACTTTAAACAAAGCTTGAAACTCACTCACTCACTCACTCTCTCTCTCTCTCT
>NW_017257780.1:29937-36958 GCF_001594055.1 Mycetomoellerius zeteki
TTTTTAATTACTTTTTAGTGTAATAATAATAATGATAATGGGAAAACATCAAAAATAATTAAAGAGATAATTTTCGCATTTAAGAGATAATATTTGTTTTAGAAAAAAATCAAGTTTGGAAAAACGTAAAAAAAATTGTTTACACGTAATTATATAGGGTGTATCAAAAGTACGAAAACGGTCGAGAAAATCAAAGCATTTTTGAGAAAAATAATTCAGACAAAAGTTGTAGGATTTAAAAAGATGTATTTATTGATCACACATCCCCCCTTTTGACTTTGAGTGGCGCCGCGAAGATTAGGTGGTAGTAAAATCGATTTTTTTTAATGAGATAGCCTATTTCTTATTCCAGAATCTAATAACTGGTTTCAAGAGCTTTCCAAAACACTATAATAAAGTTATTTTTCATTAAGTACTTTCCGAGTTATGAAGCTTGCGATTTACGCGGTGTCGCCGGAATTTATACCATCACCCAAGTTGTCTAACCGACGCGTGATGGTTAAAACCTCTTGAATGTTGTTCAGAATCATGTTAACCTAGAAAATTAATTTGTCAAGATTAAAGACATTAGAAATTGTTCTCTTATTTTCATTTTTTGCGTAAAAATTTTTACGTACGAATTTTTTGTGCAAAAAATGAAAATAAGGGGAATATCTCCTATAGTCTTGATCTTGATAAATATTATTCAGGTATCGATTTCACTTTCGCATCTGTGTACCCATTGCTTAACTCGTTATGAAAGTAACGAGTTGTAGAATAGACGCACTAACGGCTCAAGCACTATCGTTCGCACATGCAATCGTGCCCTGGTGAAAATAAAAATCGGAGCGTAGGTAAAGAGTCTTTACGCTTCTTGTACGTTCCATTGTTTCAATTTTTGCCTTCTAGAAGCTTCGTTTACGCTTCTATTATTCTCCCATTACATTCAACTTACGCTCCGATTGTTATTTTCATCAGGGTGCTGCATCCAGTGAAGGTCATTATCACGCCTCACATGAATCATCAAAAGTATTTTTTTTTTTATTGTTGTACGAAAGCCGGGGATCTGGATGAGGCAGGTAAATAACAACCACAGAATCAATTGAGACTATTAAACACTGTATTCTGATTACTGAAGATACAGACCGCACGAAAGAGAATGTTATAGAGTGAGTGTGTCGAAGAGAAGAAGAATAGAGTAGAGTGACGCGCGAATGAACGAGAAGTGTAGTGAAGTGCTGTGTGGTGTAGTCGGCGTAACGTTCTGCGCGAGTCCTTCCAATCGCAGGAAAATTAAATATCCAACATTTATATAATCTCGATCGCCCGCACGAGGCGAATCAAATAAATTCGTCAAATTAAGAGAAATCCATTTCTTCGATTACGTCCTCGCGACGTAGTGATTCCATGAGAAACACGAGAAACACGTATATCAGACGTGTTTACCAACGTGTTGGCTAACTATCCTTTTTGGTAGTATATAGTACCAAATATCTGTAATAAAGTTACTGCAACGGCCAAAACTGTACTGTAAAACTGAAAAAAAATACTTTCATCATACTTAATGAAAATATTTGCATTAAATTGAAAAAAATTAATATAAAAGAAGATTTAGAATATATAAAATAACAATGAAACATACACATGCAGTTAATTGAGAAATGATTCCAATATTATTTTACCACTTATTGTTAGTTATTTATGTAATATATAGGATATTGAATGTAAATATATTTGTTCTATTATATGTGTATACGTTTATTATATCCTTACATTTTTATTCAATATATGACATACCTGGCAAACGAAATTATATCCAAAGTAGAAAGGTTCCATGCCAAATTTTACCTCCTTGTTTTATTTGCAAAATAAATTGTAAAATCTGATATAAAATATTGAACAAGGGTTAGATATACACTATCTTTCATGAAAGTTCGTACACTCGCATAAACTCTATCAAATATCTATGCAAAAATTAAGACATTATTATAAAACATCAATTGTGTTACATTGTTAGATATTAAAGAATGCAATCTCTTAAGTTAAATAACGTTTTGCTATTTTTAACTTCAATGCATGTTAAAATCAATTCATTTCTCAGTTTCAAAACAAATAGCGTTTATAATAACTAAATTTAAGACAAATTTAATATATTATATCTTCTTGAGTTGAATCACTTGACTCCATTGTTTTAGTTAAATTAACGGCATTTTGAAAAAAATCAGTGAAGATCTATAGAAATTATTGAAAACTCAAATTGGATATAATTCAATATATTATTATATATACATATATATGTATATATGACTTTAATATAGTGTATCCTTTTCAATATTATACTTATACTTGTGCATATATTAACACCAACTGCAAAAGTTTTGAAAATAGTTTTCAATTTTGTAGCCAAAATGCATAGTGTTTATTTTGTAGACATCCAATAATATAATCGATAAATGTAAAATGTTCGCTTTTGGCATATATAAAATAAAAAAGATTTATAAATCTTTCTGTAATTATGCATATTAAGGGACACCGGGCCGATGATCTTGACCTTGACATATGTTGTCAAGACACTAACCCTAACCTGAACAGGTATTAGATGGTGGTCGTCCTTCGTTAAAAAGTTATTAACAAAAAAAGTTTGAAAAATGGTGTTCCTTTTCTACTATAGGAAACAGAAATTTTTTGCCTTAAAATTATATTTTACGACTTCCCACGCGAAGTAACTTTTACCTCACCTTCCTCCTGCTTAGGGGCGTACGACTTCCACGCGAAACGAGATCCATCCCATCTCGCTAAGTTGCTTCGCGTGGAAAGTCGGACATCCCTTGGCAGGGGGGTAGGCGGGGTAGAAGTCGCTTCGCGTGGAAGTCGTACATCCTTGAAGCAAGGGGGAGATAGGGTGAAAGTTGCTTTGCGTGGAAACAATAATCTTTATCTTACACCGCATATATAAGAACACAATCAACTAGTACTTAAATGGCCTAAACGGTCGAAGCTAGATCTTTAATGCTTAAAATAATTCAATCTTGAATCACCAAATATATACTATATATGTACATGCATATATACTTTTCGTAGTCTTTTTCAAACTGCGCGCCGAATTTTTTCCGGACTATAAACGCAATTAAACTACCGTAGTATTCTCGCGAATTAGATTAATTTCTAACAATTTGTTCTAAACATGTTAATATGTTGGAAAAAACTATAATTAAAGTTATTGCGAAAAATATTACTTCGGCCGGGAGTCGCACACGGATCTCTTGTATTCCGTATGAGCGGCCTAAGCCATTAGACTACCGAGGCCTTAGTAAAATTCTTCGGTTTGGAAAAGACTACAAACATGGTATATATGCAAGTACATATATAGTATATTTAGTGATTCAAAATTGAATTATTTTAAACATTAAAGATCTAGTTTCGACCGTTTAAACTATTTAGATACTAGTTGATTTTGCGTGGAAAGTCGTAAAATATATTTTAAAGCAGGAAATTTCTGTTTCATATAGTAGAAGAGAGATACTACTTTACAAACTTTAAGTCTAAATATCTCAGAAACTATAAGAGACCATCATCTAGTTAGTTAAGGCAAAGTTACTCAGAATCATGACCTTGGCAACATATATCAAAGTCAATGGCGCCGTGTCCCTTAATATGCATAATTAACAATCTTTCTATAGCCTATATATCCCTACCGATGAGATGGTATTAATTTGTAATATGGACAAGTATTCTAAAATAAAACATAAGAGTATAATACAATTGCTGTTTCATAATGTCCCCACTTTTTAAATATTCATTCGGTAAAATTTATATAGGTATTCGAATTTCCATGAGCGCTAGTAAAATTACTCATTAGTATTCTGTATATCATTTTGTTGTAACTATTTACCTGTTCACGTAAATCTTCATCGAAATTATAATTGGACAATTTGTGAAGAATTGCTACTGTCTCGTTTATCTGAAATGGTTTTCATACAATATGAAAGTTTGTAATAAAATTGAAAATTTTACACCCAATAAGGTTGCGTTGTTTTGAAGAAAACTTCGATATGTGTAATTTCATTCTTGCAAAATTGTAGCTTGTGCTTATTATTGCAGTTATATAGTTAGTAATATTTTTTCAATTCTACTATACCTTGCAATAAATAGTTTGACATATGTAATTTGATGCGAGAAATAAGGCGCTGTTCAGAATGAAATAATAAGTATCTCTTAAAATGATGCAAATATTTATAAATGTCCATGTTGTTATATTTATATGTTTGAGCACATAGCATATATATCTACAGAATTGGATAGCATCCATAAAGTACCGTATCATTAGTAGTAACATTTGTATGTTGAATATTTTGTTTAATTTGCGTGATGTAAGGCGCAGTTGTAGGTGGACGTATCTGTAATTAAATCAAAGTTATCATAATTAATGAAATCATCACAAATACTTTTCGATAGAACTTGTTGAGAACTGTTGAGAACTCTTATCAGAACTACTGGATCTCTTAAAAAAATTTTCGACGTGGGACATAGAAAATTTTCAATGTCCGAAAACTTCTTTGAGAGTATTAATAGCTCTGATTAGAGTTCTGGACAGTCCTTGACGAGTTCTGTCGAAAAGTATTAGATCACAAAACGATTGGATGGTTACATAAGGAGATACGTGCTTTTGCAAGCGATTTTTCAAATTTCATTTTAAGTTATACATATCTCTTTTATTTTTGGGTCTGTGTTTTAATCGCTAAGAATTCTTCGAAATTGTTACGTATTAGATAGTAACCATTATTATATTTTCGCTTTTTTTTTTTTGGATTGCTGTGTTAGGGTGCAGCGGTTCTTGTTACTATCCCACCGCTGTCACCTATTATGTTACGTATAACTATGGTATGAATTCGGGTGAAGCGGCTACTATTATTATCCCACCGCTGTCACCATTTATGTTACGTATTACTATGTCGAATTATTGAGTTTTCGCGTTCGCGGGATGTCGCCTATTTATTTTACGACCCGCGGGTTGACGTAGAATCCTTGCATCGTATGGTACGTCGCGCTGCTGCCGAGCGCGAAGTTGGAAGAAGGAAAGACGGTCCAGCGCAGTGCGCGAGCGGGATATAGGATTGGAAAAGTGGCGGATTATTTATTAGAGTGGGGGAGGTATGATCAGAGCAGGAGCGAGTCTCAGGTCGAGCGGCAAACCATGAAACTGCTGCCGCCAGCGTATCGCATGCTACAGGAGTCTCTCATGTTATTTAATCAATTATAATTAATTTGGAAATTTAGATTAATTATTATTATTATTCTTTTGGAATGGAATTTGGCATTGTTTCTTATCAATGTGAGATAAAGTAATTATTTGATAGAAATATTTAAGAATTTATGTATATGTTCACGAATTCACCATTGTCGTTAATGCTTCAGCAAATAATTGAAATTGCAATAATAACCAACATGATTGGCGTTCATTTAGCAAAAAAATTAATGATGGATCCGAGCAACTCAAGCCGTTTCATCATTTCATACCCTTCGGGTATGAAGATGGAGGAATGGATTGAACGAAAGTTGAATACGACGCTAAATATATTTCTAATGCGTTTTTATTGATTATGTACCCGGATGGTACCCTCGTGACCCTATAATGTACTGAAACGTCCGAGACGATCGAGGGTAGGCGACACGGTGGATCGTGAACGGTCGGAGCCTGTCTGGAGACTGCCGCGGGACGCGTGCTCCTTCGACAAGGGGCGGCGGTGTCGGCCCTCGCGTTTCTTCGCGCGGCGGTGAGTGTCGGTCGTGGCTTCGGGGCCGTACGCGGCGCATTCGCCCATTGGTACTCCCTGTTTGGAGGTCCTTGGGCTCCCCGGATGTCGTGGGCGCGGGTGGATCCGGTGGGAAAACTGATGGATCAAAATCCCTAACGGCCTTTAGCCCCTTATAAAGGCGTCTCTAAATAGCCTGGGCCCGTCTCCCCGCGCGGTTTCCTCTCTTTATCATTCTACGATAAATATTTTGTTTAGATTTTTCGGCGCAGTTGTTCGAGTAATTAGAGAAATAGCAGTGGAAATTAATTGTAGAGGAACATAATTGGGGGAGGAAGAATTGAGCAGCTCCTACAAGCGCAGTCAATTCGACAAGGGAATAGACTAAGCAGCTCCTACAAGCGCAGTTAGTCCAGAGGAGAGGGGGGAGTGAACTGAGCAGCTCCTACAAGCGCGGTCAGTTCAGGGAAGGAAGGTAGGCTAAGCAGCTCCTACAAGCGCAGTTAGCCGAAGAGAGAAGGAAGAACTGAGCAGCTCCTACAAGCGTAGTCAGTCTGAAGGGTATAGGAGAAGGGGGGGAATCTTGAAGAAGAATTAACACATGAGTACTTTTTGAAAAATTCGTTGTAATTTGCGAAGTCTCTTCTGCGAGATATTCCTCGGTCTGATCTCTTAACCAGATCGATCGAAAATGATGAATGACACGGAGCTCGATTTTCGCCTCGTTTATACAGGCGCCAGTCAGTGACGCTCGCGAGTCGAGAGGGAAGGGGAAGCTTGAATTTCCCGAAATTGGTAACGCGACAAATTTTGGAAATGATTTTCATATTGAAATATCGGTCATATTGGACTGAAATTCGGCACAGTTGCCATGAATTCATTCCGGAACTGAGGAATCAAATCAGTTTCGCGTTAATCAACGGAATTTCAAAGTAATTAATAAATTAAATTTTGGGCCTCTCTCCGTGGTCCGCGCTGCTCCTTCCCCGGCTCTCGATGAGTCGGCGCTCGCTAACGCGACAATCTCGCGTTTACTTATTTATTTCAGACCAATTAAGACGGTCACGATGACCAAAAGATAATAAATTAAACAAACAGAATATTTTAAACATAACGCGAGACCTCAAAATTGACAGTATTCTTGGTTAGAGCGGCTAAAATCCTATTAAGGATTCGCAGCGACGAGCGACACGCGTATCGCGGGCCGCGATTGGTGCGCGATAGCTTATTTTTATTTCGAAAGATTATAGGCGTTGAGACGTCTCGATCAGATTAATTCTTTCTAAATC
>NW_017257781.1:0-3022 GCF_001594055.1 Mycetomoellerius zeteki
CGCAACAAGATAAGCGACAAATAGCGAGAAATTATGAAAGAGATTATGAGGAGACCTAGTGTGGATAAGAATGCATCGAAGGTCAGACGCTAGTCGTAAATTAACAAAAAAGATACATATTTTATTTGATGGACCATACCAAATTGTACGCATAGTTAGGCGTAACGCATATGTAATTGCGGATTTAGATGATAATGAAATAGGCGTTTATAACTCGAGGCAAATAAGACCTCATAGGGAAGCGCAGTATAGGCCTACACAGGAAGAATTAGAAGACGACAACGAAGATTCAACAAGACCTCAAGGCGAAACGCAAAATGACGAAGAACGCCAAAGCGAGGAGAACTTCGAGAGTATTGAAGAATCAGAAGACTACGACGAAGATCCAATAAAATCCCAAGGCGGGCCGCATAACAACGGAGAACGCCATAGCGAGAAGGACTTCGAAGACAATGAGGATACAGAGTATTTACAACAAGAGGCCGAAAGTTACGAAGAACAGTATTCACAAAATGAATCAGAAGAACCTTATACAGATAACGAAAGGTACGAGGATGAACATTCCCTACCGGATCAAGAGCGAGAAGACAGCTCAGAAGACGAAGAATACGTCAATAATATCCGAATAAATACAATCACGATAAGTGATAGCGATGAAGAAATATCTTCAGATATAGGATCAGACGATACGATCTTACTGGAAAGTCAGTGGAAACGAGCAGAAAGAGGTAGAACTCTGAAAACAACCCTAAAGTCAAAGAAAGACAATAACGAAGTTGACAGGGAAATAAAACAACCCGACAACAACAGCTTCGAGTCTGCAGGGATGAGCAACCTACCGATTAAAAAAGAAGATCATAGCGAGGAGAAAACCGCTCAAGATCAATATGCAATAACAGAAAGGATTTTCAGCCAATCACAAGACAAGGTGAAAACCGAAGTCACTTCGATTGAAGAAAAAGAAGAAAATTCACGTCAAAAGGACGAAGAGAGTCAAGATACATCAAAAGAATACGAGCAGGAACATCAACCTGAAATTTATAATGATACCTATATAATAGACCAATCAGAGGTCAGGAAAATTGAAAATTCGCCTGAATTAATAAATAGGCGTAGAGACGAGCGAAAAGCCGTAATAAATGTTAAATCAATCTTAAGAAAGTCAAGTACAAGACAAAGTGCGGAAAAATGCACGAAGAGGCTAAAGGACTATTTTATAAATCCAAAGGATACAACGGACGAGTCAGACGAAGAGGAAAGAAGATTTTCGAGTGAAGAAAGGTATAAAACTAATGGCGAGAAACTCCAAAACGAGGAAACACAGACCATTCCTGGAAACACTCTGAAGATGAAGATAAGTAAGAAGGAAGTTACATGGAAGTCCAGCCCTAAAACGAAACAATGTTACCCATCGCAACAATTGCGTGATTCATGCCAAACACTGTCAACAACGACGGAAACCCGCGAAAGGGCAAAGAAAGAAAGTGAAACAAAGAATAACAGTCAAAAGGAAGAAAAGTTAAAGCAAATAAAGATGTCTTCGTCGGAAACCGACATTAACTTCGACATAAAGGAGTTAGAAAGAGAAGAAAAGGAAGTGGCGGAAGCCCTGAAAGAAGAAATAGAGAAGAAATTTGAAGTGTTGAGAAGAAAGAGGCAATTGAAAGAAATGAGATTCATGCTTCAAAAACTGAGGAAGGTACCACAAGAGCAACCCACCGTAGACCTCAGAGCAGCAATCCAACAAACCGAGATAAGAAAAATAATGGAAACGTGCAAGAACTTGACATATAAGAGAAAAATTGTAGAAGATTCTTTTAAGATCCAGGATGACGAGGGACGCGATGTGTGCAAGGTTAGTGCCACAATCCAGAACCTTAGACGAGAGAAAGAGAAAACAACAACTATGTACCAAGTATAATACATTATACGATTAATGACAACCAAGTTAGAAAAAACAGAGTCTTAAAGGCGGAACAGATGGCAAGCACGGACGCAAAATATAAAAAATATGCCATGACAGAAGCGCGAGTGTTGGATCTAATAAAACCAACCATCACTGATATTGAAATACCGTCAACATCTAAAGACTACAAAAAAGAGAACATTATACCAAGGATATCGATAGAAAATCAACCTACGAAGAGGACAAAACAGCAATCCAGCGATGATGAAGAGCCGATTGAAAGAAAAAAACAAACCAAGGCCGAAGTCGCGAGAAACAGACCGAGAATTTCGGGAAGATTTGTCTCAAAAGAGACAATAAAAGAAGATAACGTAAGTCAAATGCGATAAAATATAAAATAAATTCTGGATATTAATAAACTTGTTAAAAATTTCATTTTGAACAACTTTAAGCGAGGAGTATGTGACCGAATACATTCGTGCACAATCATAATTTATTTTGATTTAACAACAGGATATACTTACCTTGGAGGATCAGGAGGTAGCCAACGAGGTCCAAATATAAGAACAACGGCAGGAAGAGACTTCACCTGTAATGATAATTAAGAAGAGGATGTCACCTGAAAACTAAAATAAAAGAAATATCAATTATTAAAATAAAACATATATTTTAACGCTTATCATAAGAAATCTTTATTTTATTCTGTAAAAAAGGTATAAATAACGTAAACAAAACAAAATTTTAAGTTTAAAATAGATTTTAGTATTAGCCTTAATTAAGAAGTCGATAAAGTAGAAAAAGAGCTTATCGATTATTATTATACATTTCAAAAATCGGCAATTTTATAATTTTCATATTTTCTAGGTTATTACAAACCACATTGATAGATAAAACTAAAATATAATTATTATTTTATTATTGGCTAACGAAAAGGTAAATCGGTAAGGTAGGGAACCACCGATATTTAATTTGAATTATCATAGGATAAGTTACCATAAGTGAATGAGTGAGAGGGTTAGACCCTCAGAGTGAAAGGAAAATACCATTTGGCCGTACAACCAATCGAAATGATCGACCAATGGCGATCGAGCACAGAAAGCGAAGAGCGAATCGGAA
>NW_017257781.1:3260-4411 GCF_001594055.1 Mycetomoellerius zeteki
TTTCCAGTTTTGAAAGTTACTACTTTTCTTTCCAGTTTTGAAAGTTACTACTTTTCTTTCCAGTTTTGAAAGTTACTACTTTTCTTTCCAGTTTTGAAAGTTACTACTTTTCTTTCCAGTTTTGAAAGTTACTACTTTTCTTTTCAGTTTTGAAATTAAAGATTGTTTCCTATCAATAAAAGAAATAAAATTGTATTTGAACTATTTTACTTGCACTTCATTTATCTTTCAGAACATCAAACAACATTTTTGAAGTCGGTGTCCAAAATTACTCGAAAACTACTGAACCGATCTTTTTGAAATTTGGCAGGCTTATTCAATACATAAAAATGTAGTACTTAATCGTTCGATTTTTTTTTTCGAAAAAAATGGCCGTTTTATAGCCAAAAAACGACCGTTTCTTTAGTGAATAATCGAACCATTAACTTTGACTGTTCGCCATTTTGTGAAAAATGCATATTTTTTTTGTTGTTATAAGGCCGGGATCTCAAGTACACAGACACGATTTGTTAAGGTATATAAAATAGTTTTAATAAGCAACGATGCGTAACTGTATTATCTCATACATAAAAATCAAAAGATAAAACTCAAGAAGAAGAAAGGAAGTTAAAAGTGAAAGTGACCATGAACAAACTCAAAAACGTAAGGTGATAACTCATTGATTGATAACACATAAGAAAAGGGCGCTGTCGGTAGTATAGAGAAACAAAATGGTCGCCCTCCAATCGCGTTGCTTGGAAATGGATGCGGGACCTGCGGACTCACTTCATAACATTTTTAAATCCTTCGATCACGTACTAGTTTATACTGTTATTTAACTAAATCCGTCGACATTTTTTGTTTCAGATGTTTCAGTTCGCCACAATTTTGGTCACCGCAAACCATCAAAATAAAAATACAATTTTTTGACGGCCTTTTATAATTTAACTATGTAATATTTTTCAATAAAAAAATTACTGAAAGATGTTCAATGTATGTACATTAAGGACATAATGATCGTTTAAAAAAGTTTCGTAGTTTGCCTAAAAAAAATTCATGAAAATGACCTATTTTTTTGCGCTACAAGTGGGGTTAACACCTTAAGATACGTCGTTATTGTTGTCATCATCATCGTCGCTGACAAGGAAAAATGTACGTCTCGTTTTTTCGAT
>NW_017257782.1:0-209 GCF_001594055.1 Mycetomoellerius zeteki
ACAAGTTACAGTTACTCGTTACCGAGTAGGAAAAGTAATTAGTTACAGTTACTAGTTATCGATTTTTAAAAATAACTCGTTACAGTTACCGTTACTTGAAAAGTAACTTTTCGTTACTTTTCCATTACTTTTTTTAAAATTGACGACCACCAATCATAGCAGACGAGTGCTTGGAGGCTTTCCACAGTCTCAAGCGCTATGAGTGGCTT
>NW_017257782.1:1771-2794 GCF_001594055.1 Mycetomoellerius zeteki
ATTTCTGTGTGAAAATAGTTACAAAGTTATAATATAGTATAATGTCGATGACTATAAATATACCTTACTTTTCACTATTATTTGAATGACATTTTACTTCTGTATACTGTACTTCAATTTTAAAAGTGAAGTAAGTATTCCATACTTGTATTATTAATACAAATAATACTTTACTAGACTAATTGACACTATTTTTTGTCGTATACTGTGATTATACATATTCTAAATTTAAATTATAGTGAGACAACGTTCATCGAATCTCTAACTACGCTTAAATCAATATTATATTGGGATGTTGTCTTAAAATAATTAAAATATAGAGTACAATTATAATCAATATGCAACAAAACAATATCTATTATGCTTATAAAGTATTATCTGTATTAATAACATCATTTATTTAGCTTTTAAATATATGAAATGTCTGTCGTTCCAATATGTTGAAATAACTTGTTTCTTTATGAATTTTATGTAATTTAGTCAAAATTAACGTTATTTACAGTAAAAAAACTAATTGTTTGCTTGATACTTTTCTCCGAGGTAAAAAATACCGTTTTTTACATCTCTGTTCAATCGTGTACTAAGTAACGATGAAAGTAACTGTAAAATTCGTTACCGTTACCAAAAAGATGTAACTAAGTTACCGTTACAGTTACCAAAAAGAAAAAGTAACGCAGTTATCAGTAAAGTTACCCAAAAAGTAACTTGTAACTGTAACTTCGTTATAAGTAACGAGTTACTTCCATTCCCTGAGTTTGCGTTATAATAAATGTTCGAACTGTTGACCTTGTACTGCTTGACCGAGTCTACAAAACTAAACCTCGAAGTTTAAATGAGTTACGATACCGAATTATTACAGGCATTAATTAGGCCTGAAACGTTGGAAAATATTTGTAGTACTTTTTATTACCGATTGGCTCATTGTCAAGCTGTACAAGGTCAACAGTTCGAACATTTATTATAACGTAAACTCATGTTCATTTGTTTATCTATTTGCTAATTCACTCGCACACCCGCTCGCTC
>NW_017257782.1:2888-9547 GCF_001594055.1 Mycetomoellerius zeteki
CTTTATTTTAATAATATATCAGTTACTTTGCATGATAATATATTATTTTAAATAATCATTTAAATTTTTAAAAGTTTAAATTTTTGAGTATCTTTTTTTGAGCATAGTCTGAACTTTTCATTTTTATGATTTTTTTGGGATATTAGAATTTTATGAACTGACATAGGATCGATGTCGTGTTGTTGTGCAACTTTGCGAATTGAATTACGCGGATCTTCGATAAAAGACTGTAGAATATTTAATCTTTTATCAGGATTTGTCGCTATTGCTGGTCTACCTTGTCTATTACGGTCTTTTACAAAATCCATTTCTTAAAAATGTTGTACAGTACGAATAACAATCCATTTAGATATATCATTGTCCTCATTCCTAAAAGTTTGATTGAAAAGTTCTGTCACATGTGCGTAAGACCTACTGTTGTGAGTATTGCGAGGAGAAAGTGGTACCGGAAACCAGGTCCGCTGGTGATGTCGGAATTATACGCGAACGATCACGAGACGTCAGAAGGTGTCTAAAACAAGAGAGTCAGAGCGATATACAATGCGATGTGCTGCTGAGCTTTATTCTAGATCAACTGAACAGGTCGTTAAGCGATAGGTACATACACACATCGCGAGATATCCTTCGCTTCGCGAGCACAAAGGAAGGTTGCGAGTGTGTACATCGTGTGACGCGAAGTAAACAGCTGATCGGTAGAAAAACTGTCATGAATCCTGACAGTGTCGGTACCGGTAACAAGCGCGGTTTAAGCAGAATAATTGTCGACGGAAATAATAACTGAGTTGAGTCTAAATACCTACGATCACTCCATCCTTGCATCATTAAAAGAGATATACGCTCCTGTTCAGTAAGCATTATAAAGTATTTTAAATAAATACTTTATAAACAAAGATAACTATGTGGCGATAAGCAATCTCAGAACGGAGTATCACGAAAAAGTATACCTTCTCAATCGCAGGTCACAGAAAGAGTGAACAGGAGAGATCTCTAGCTTATGTAGTCTCCAGCTTTGTTGAAAGCTTTGTGGGAAGGAGGGAGAGGGGATGGAAAGGAGTAAGAGGGAAGGAGGGAAGGAGAAGGAAAGGGAAGGAGGAAGGAGAAAGGAGGAGATAGAGATACAGACATTCGCGAGCACATACATGACCCATAAATCCAGTCAGGATATAAAAGCAATCTCTACGTAATACCTTAGATAATGCTAATGTCGGCGGTTCCGTAACTTTCTCTCATAACTCGAAAAGTATTGATTAAAAAGAGGCTTTATTATAGTGTTTTGGAAAGCTCCTGACCTCAGCTATTAGATTCAATAATAAAAAATAAGGTGTTTCGTTTAAAACGATCGACTTGGCCTTGGTGGCGCCATCCAAAGTCAAATTGATAAGGTCATTCAATAGATCATTTTCAACCCTACAACTTTTGTATAAAACATTTTTCTCAAAAATGATTACTTTTCAAGATATTTAAGGGGTCCGGGACTTTTCCTACACCCTGTATAATACAAATAATACATAATATATATAATCTATGTATTTTTTAAAGTATAATATAATTTACTGATTTTTTAAATAATAGTCTAATGGTATTTTTCCTTGGGACTGCGCAGTAGTGTTTCCATAAGAGTATAATGTTAAAATTATATTATATATTATATAATCAATAATAAGATTGAAAGACCGCTAATGTTAAACATAATGCTTTAAATTAAGAAGCGCCATAACGGTCAGAACGTTAAGATGTTGAACTATTGTAAATTCATTTAAATGAATTAAGGAGTCGAACCCGGATCTCTTGCATTCCGTGCGAGCGTCCTAAGCCTTTAGACTACCGAGACATTAGCATTATTCTTCGCAATAATTGATATGTATAGAGAGTTACGCATTTCTCGGCGCGCGTGTATAAACAATAATAAGATTGAAAGACCGCTAATGTTAAACATAATGCTTTAAATTAAGAAGCGCCATAATGGTCAGAACGTTAAGATGTTGAACTATTCATTTAAATGAATTTACAATAGTTCAACATCTTAACGTTCTGACCGTTATGGCACTTCTTAATTTAAAGTATATATTATATATTTGCACGGAAGCAGTGCAAATTTGAACATGTTCTTATGGAAACACTGTATGGGTGCAGTCCCAACGGAAAATGCTGTAAGAAGAACATAACCTATTTTCCCGATTTAAGTATATCTACCATTGCAAGGTGCGCATACGCGTTGCATCCTAGAATGTCTGTATGATGGTTGACTTAAAATCGGCTTACAGTCGTCTTTAAAGTGGGACATTGTATGACTCAGAGACGTCTCCAAGTCGTCTAAAGTCGACTTATGAACGTCCATTTTTCAGACGTTTAGAAGCTATAGTCGACTCGGAGTTGACTTAGAGTCGACTTTGTGCTGTTAGGGTAGTTTCATCCATGTATGAAACCACGTATAATACGTTGAGTTTGATACGTGTCCAACCCTGGCTACAGCTACCGGAAAAAACTACCCTCATTTTTCCCCACCACGCGTTACCAAGTGCGCAAGCCAGAATCTGGCACCACTGGTCAGAAATGGGCGCATTCAGTGGACTCAACAGTTGAGTGAGCGCTTACTGTTATTGGTGTATTCTTTTAGCTCATCCAATCAGAATTTTAGATCTAGAAGAATACATTAATAGCAGCGAGCGCTCACTCAACTGTTGAGTCTGCTGAATGCGCCCAATATGGTATGTTACTATAGCAATGTGATGACAACATGACGACAACTGATGATGAGGAAAGATACTAATGTCAACAAATTGTCGTCAATTTGTTGTAATTTGATGTCGAATTTATTTGAGTACAATGACGAAGCACCTTGGCTCGTATTTTTAGAAATTAATTGGTTGTCAGCAACATAACGGCAACCTCCAAAACTTGACTCTATCAATTTCGAGTATCTTTTATCTTTGTTCTTCACCGAATGTTGAACAAGGGTAAAAGATAATCCAAGTTGATAGAGTCGAGTTTTGGAACGCATCCCATTATGGACGACGTGAATTCTTGAGTGGTAACTTGATATCTTTCCATTAAATTTATTTGTAATTTTCTTTAATTTTACGATTTATAAAGTCAATTTAGCAAAGTGTTAATAGCCGCATATTAAGAAAGTTTCTTTTCTTCTTAATATAATATTATTGCGATGGAGATAAAATTTATATATATTTTGATATCTAAAATCAAGGTAGGATAGTGCTAAGTTTTAAAAAGTTAAAAAGTTGATTAATTTTAACTTAAACTTTTAATGTAATTAATTTCATTATGAATTAACTTGTATCTTAACCAAGTTAAATTTTTCAAGACTGTTAATTTAATTTAGTTTAAAAAAAAGGTTAAAGATGCTTTTTCATGGGCTTTTTCAGTTGACGCGTTGACGCTCAAAATCAGGGTAAGGATAAAGGTACTTTTTTATGCTGATGCTCGACGCTTATTTTCGGCGTCAAAATAAATCACGTGATAGACATTGACGAATATCAAGCGTCAATTTTGATTACATGGGATGTATTCCGAACCGGGTTAGCTTAGCTTATTTTTTCCTCTAGATGTTGGCAGTTCCGTAACTAAACCGAGAAGTGTTCCGCGAACCCGTCGGCTGTTATAACTCGTAACCAATATCAGGTATGTAAATATGAAACCGGAATTTTTTTATAGAAAATACACGTTTATTGCATGAAAATGATAAAAAATATTTTATTCGAAGTATTGCCCATCGCTAACTACACATTTTTCCCACCTGTCTGACAATTTGTGGATGACACGCCAAAAAAATTGTTGCTCTTTTGAGCCAAACCAGTCATCTAGCCATTTTCGTACATCTTCCTAAGAAGTGAAGCGCTGCTGAGCAAGTGCGTGTTCCATCGATGCAAATAAGTAGTAATCGGATGGAGCCAAGTCTGGTGAGTAAGCCGCATGCGAAAGTATTTCCCAACCAAACGCCTCAATCGTTTCCTTGACCAGTTTTGCTATGTATGATGGTGCATTATCATGAAGCAAAATCACTTTGTGTTGCCTTTTTTGATATTCCGGTCGTTTTTCACGCAAAGCTTGATTCAAATTGATCATTTGTTGTCGGTAGCGTTCAGTATTAATGGTTTCGCAAGGTTTTAGCAGCTCATAATAGATCACACCTTTCTGATCCCACCACACAGAGCATTGTCTTCCGTCCATAGCGATTTGGCCTTGCAGTCGATGTCGATGGTTCGCTTGGAGTTACCCATGATCTTTTACGTTTAGGATTCTCAAAATATATCCACTTTTCATCGCCAGTCACAATTCGATGGAGAAATAACTTTCTTTTGTACGTGGCGAGCAGCATTTCGCAAGTGGTTTTTCGGTTTTCCTGCTGTCTTTCATTCAGTTCATGTGAAACCCATTTTCCCATCTTCTGGATCTTTCCCATGGATTTCAAACGTATGGAGATGGCTTCTCGTGTCACATTCAATTGATCCGCGAGTTGTTGTTGAGTTTGAGCGTCATCCTCCAACAATGCTTGCATTTCGCTATCTTCAAACTTTTTCGGTGGTTTTCCACGTTCTTCGTTTCTCACGTCAAAATCGTCACTTTTGAATTTTTTAAACCACTCAAAGCACTATAATTTACCAAGAGCATGCTCACCGTAAGCTTAGACAAGCATTCGATGTGATTCTGCAGCAGTTTTCTTCAAATGGTAACAGAAAATCAATGCTGTCCGCAAATCGTAGTTTCCAGGCACAAAATTCGATATGTTCAACGCTATTACAAACTATACTGTTGTATGAAACTTGTATTATTGTGAGTTGAAAATCTTTGTCAGATGTCAGAACAATGGCGTCAATAACGCGGTCTGACGGCAACTACTGTGGCGTCACTCTGGTAACTTTGACTACAGCGCTGTAATATGTAGTATTCCTATCTAGATTCATATATATTATTAGAGACTGTTCAACTGCTAGTCAGTATTCTGTAACAAGAAACAATAAAAAAGTTATCGTTATACCAGACGTACTTGTTACCTGTTATTATAAAATATCTCAGCTGTGAATAGTAGTCTTTACTCGTCTACATACTATCATAAGTACTACAATTGGTGCCGAAACCCGCTTTCGAGGTACGAAATCCGAGAACAATCAAAAAACGTAGCGTCGAAAAACATGTCAACTGACGAATCAGGCGATTCCAAAGGATCGGAGATCCAGGCAAGCGAGTTCAGAAGCGCAAAATTGCCCGAATTTTGGCGTGATGAACCTAAATTATGGTTCGCGATGTTTGAACGCGAGTTCGCGGCTTATTGCATAAAGTCCGACGCGGTAAAATGTGCCGCGGTAATTCGCCATTTACTACACTACATTGATAGCTATGGCCATCTATTGGTAAATTCCGGTTTCATATTTATATACCTGGTAGAAGCCAGTAGCTGAGTTCGACGGCTGATGGGTTCACTTCTCGGTTTAGTTACAGAACTGCCCACATCTAAGGAAAAAAATAAGCTAAGCTAATCCGGTTCGGAATACACTCATGACACAGTATATACAGTAGCGCAACTCTCCCAATTCTAGCGTGTACAAAATCGAATTGTACATGCGCGAGCTAAGTAGGTAACCAATCACGTAACTGATCCTCTATCACACTTCCTCTCTCTAGTTTTCTATAATTCTCTCGGTCACATTTAAATGTCCATATAAACCATAAAATTCATATAAAACGCAGTAGTGAAATCGGAGCAAATTGGAGTGAGCATTGAACAATCGAAGCCGTGTTAATATAAAACGTGTAAAGTGTTCGGTGAATAGTAACGTGTAAAGTGTTCAGTGAAAGAAGTGGAAAAAGTGAAAATTAATATTGACGGTGTCGAAAACGAAGGTTATGTTCACTTCGGAGAATAGTTAATTTGTATAAGGATATACAGATTTTCAATTCTCTGCCAGTAAACACATTTGATCTTAGCTTTGTTGCAGGTGCTGCTTCTTAGAAGATACAGAAAAATCAAGGAAAAAGGATGTCGACCCATAAATCAAATTTATGGTGTGTAATGAAGGAGTGCAATTACAATGTTACAGAGAAAAGACACTTCTTTATGTTTCCAAAGGAATGTGATAGGTATACATTTATTTTAATTATTTTTTAAAGCATGTATAAATCAGTTATTATTTTAAATATTTATAATTTTATATTACAATATGTATGTGTGTACTTTTAATTTTTTAATATTCTTTTATATATATGTACATATGTATAAAATGTATGTATAAAATGTATGTATAAAAAAACAATATTTTATATTAACTATTTCTGTTAAATTTATAGATGGTTGCAGTGGATACACGCATCTGGAAGATTTGATTTACAAGTGATGGGCCCAGAATACGCTCATCGCAACTATCGACTGTGCCACTTGCATTTTGAAGAAAAGTGGTACAAAATAGGCAAATGTAGAGCCAGTCTTCTTCCTAATGCTGTTCCAACAATATTTTTTGGAAGAAAGTAAATAATAAATTTTTTATAAAGCATTTTCTACTCTGAATAACATAGTTTTTCTTAAATAGTAAATTTATCATGTATAAATTAATATTACAATTTTTACAGCAATACACCTGTAACATCATTTCAAGAAGAAAATATAACTGAAAAAGATCAGGACAAGATTCAACAAGAAGAAACGA
>NW_017257782.1:9885-10591 GCF_001594055.1 Mycetomoellerius zeteki
AAAAAAAAACACATTTTTATAAATTTAAAATATTAAAAATTCTTAAAATTATTATGAGATATTAAAAATATTATATGTATATTAAATGTATGTAAGGGCCTGAGCACAATAGAGAAACAGGAATTAGATATTAAGATTTTAACCTATCAGAAACTGATTACATCGGAATACACGGTTTCTGATAGGTTGAAATCTTAATATCTAATTTTCGTTCCTTTGTCGTGCGCAGGCCCTAAAAATATTATATCAATGTAAAAATTTCTTTCAACAGGATTAAAAATTTCATTTATGCTTTAATATTTTTTCTTAATTTAAAAGTATATTTAACATTATATTTAGCACAGTCATAATTGTACGTATACATATATATTGTATGCATATTTGTAAATGTTCTTAAAATAAATTCTCTTACCATACAAAAATATTTTTATTATTGTACATAAATATATTTTGATTTTGATTTATTAATTTTATTAATATTTGTTTTTTCTAATTTTTTTTAGATTTATAGATTTAAGAAGTACATACTTATTATGTTTTTTATTTTAATGCAATATTTGAATAAATATATTGATTTTACATACTATTTGTCCCTTACTTCACTCTTAACATTTTTACTAAAAATGTATAAATGTATATATGTACTCGTATGTAATAAAAACCAACTACCTCAACGACAAACACCTAGACACCCATTTCCTCGACG
>NW_017257782.1:12393-20864 GCF_001594055.1 Mycetomoellerius zeteki
AAAAAAAAACACATTTTTATAAATTTAAAATATTAAAAATTCTTAAAATTATTATGAGATATTAAAAATATTATATGTATATTAAATGTATGTAAGGGCCTGAGCACAATAGAGAAACAGGAATTAGATATTAAGATTTTAACCTATCAGAAACTGATTACATCGGAATACACGGTTTCTGATAGGTTGAAATCTTAATATCTAATTTTCGTTCCTTTGTCGTGCGCAGGCCCTAAAAATATTATATCAATGTAAAAATTTCTTTCAACAGGATTAAAAATTTCATTTATGCTTTAATATTTTTTCTTAATTTAAAAGTATATTTAACATTATATTTAGCACAGTCATAATTGTACGTATACATATATATTGTATGCATATTTGTAAATGTTCTTAAAATAAATTCTCTTACCATACAAAAATATTTTTATTATTGTACATAAATATATTTTGATTTTGATTTATTAATTTTATTAATATTTGTTTTTTCTAATTTTTTTTAGATTTATAGATTTAAGAAGTACATACTTATTATGTTTTTTATTTTAATGCAATATTTGAATAAATATATTGATTTTACATACTATTTGTCCCTTACTTCACTCTTAACATTTTTACTAAAAATGTATAAATGTATATATGTATGTAATAAATATATTTCCTTTTCAGTAAATAATATTTCTATAATTATATGTATATTTCTCTTTAGTATTTTCTCAATTTTATATTTCTTATTGATCAATACAGATTCTATATTGTGTGGTTAGCTACTTATTTATTTTCTAATTTAATTTATATATTAAATGTAATGACTAATATATATAAATAACAAGTTAAGAAAAGAGAAGAAATGATAAAAGAGCTATAATGTAAAATAGAAACTCAGTGATACAAGGTTCTTTTGTAACTGAGCTAGTATTGTACTTAAAATGAAATAGATATATATTTGGAATTGGTGAAAGCATGATAGAACATTTTAGTGCAGTTCAGTGTAGCAACAAAGAGCAGGCTTATGATTGGTTACCTACTTAGCTCGCGCATGTGCAGTTCGATTTCATACACGCTATCATCAAAGGTGCCGACAGAGAGTTGCGCTACTGTATATACTGTGCCCATGATCTATTTTGACGCTGAAAATGAGTTCAGTATGAAAAGGTACCTTAAGGTTAGATTATCATAAATGACGCCGATATTTTGACGCGCAATAAAAAAGGTTTCGCGCGTCGTACTTTTATCATTCGCGTAGAGAATAGGTTATATTTGTGTAATCTGTGTAATTGATTTGTTGAAGAGGCTGAAATCCAATGTTGGATAGCGTTCAATTTAAAGAAAGAAATCACAATGGCGAGAGAAGAATGAGACATAGGGTGCGTTCCATTTCACGCATGATGCGCATGGAGAGCATGGAAGGCGTTCCGTTTCACTCCATGTTCCGTTCATGCGCGCATGAGAACGGCAGGGTGTCTATACGGCTCGCAGCGTAAGACCACAGTATAACTACAATACAGTAGCGACAGTACCAGCAAACGAAAGGTTCAATTTTGTTCTGCGCATGCGTTGGCTGTAAAACCAAGAATATGGCGGACTGTCATTAAAACTGTGGCGACGAAAGTCAAATATGCCGTACAAGTTTTAAGTGCATCTGTTGCTTCAGCTTTAAAAACACTTGTAGCATTAGGTCTTTTACCAGCTGATGCTCTTGATCTAGCTGAATTTATTGAAAATATGGACAATTTGTTTGACATATTTAATTCTTCTAGCGTTAACAGTAAAAAACAACATAAAAAAGCTTTTATTGGTACAGAATCTGAAAAAGATTTTCTATTATCACTGAAAACATACTTAGTTAATATAAAAATTTATAATAAAGCTAATAAAGATATTTCTCGTAATGTAAAAGCGTTTGAGAAGTGGATTCACAATATTAACAGTTTATTTCATTTATGGTCTTATTTACAAAAAAATGACCCAGATATCAAATTCTTACTTATGCGGAGATTTAATCAAGATCCACTGGAAAATTTTTTTGGAAAAGTAAGATCATTGAATGGTAATGCTTTCAATCCAACGCCAGTACAATTTTATTTAACGTTTAGAAAACTTTTTGCAATGAACTATTGTAATACAGCAAACGGTAATTGTGCACAGGACTACGATGACTTGTTGACTACATTAAAAACCTACATAGCAAAAAATCCTGTAATGCAAAATATAACGCAACAAGAAGACTCAATTTTACTTAATCGTGATTATCGTACTATGCATCTGACAGAACAGAATGCTTTTCGATACATTTGTGGCTATCTTATGCGTAAATGTATTGATAAACATTCTTGTGATATTTGCTCAAGATATGCAAAACAATATGTTGATTTAGACAACACATCATATTATTGCTTCCTTCGAGCATATACTTCTACTGAAGAGAATCTCTATGGTAGTTTATTCATGCCAAATAATGATTTTATTGAATATATTAAAAAGCTAGAATACTGTTTCTTCGATAATATTAAACAATTAATAGTACAACAACAAATTATTCAAAAATTAATATCTATCTGCAATAGTATTGAATTTAGTCATCCCTGTCTACAATTTCCATTGCACTATTTAATTAAATTATATTGTAGAGTTAGGCTATTTTTCACTGTGAAATTTATTAATAGAAAATTTAAATCTCAGGCAGGTCACAAAAAAATGATAATTTTAAGGCATAATTAAAGAAATGTTGGCATTTATTTTATTAGCTTTATTTCAATACTTTTATTGTAATGTTTTGGCTTACATTTTATTTGCTGTTTTGTTTTAATATTTTTATATTTATGTAAATATTTTTTATATAAATATTAATGCATCGTAATATTAATATTTCGTCTATTTCAATTCTTGCAACCTCTCTAAGATCTTACGATATTTATATTATGTTTCTATATATCTATACCCTTTTTTTATTTTAACTTTCTACGTATTTTACTTTACTTCTGCAAATTCTTCTATATATTTAATTAATTTACTTATTTCTTCGGTTTAACTGGTCTCAATTGCTAACTCCACTTCTCAGTTTAACTATATAATCACACTCTGTCCATTTGCAGTAGTCTACACTTAAGCACGAATTACAATCATTCTAAAGTGGAAACAACATCAATCTATTATCAACGGTTCTTAACAGTTATATAATGAACAATTTATTTAATATGATTTTAGAATGACATCGAACATTTCACAATCTCTAAATATGATTGATTGTGAACAAGATTATGCTGCTACACACGGCAAAGGTCAATTTGTAATAACGTAATTCTGTATAAAATATGTAAATTATTGAATCTTTTGTATGCCGTATTCTATAAGAACGTGCTATGGATAAATACGCGCTTTTTTGTCTAAAATTATCTAGTATAAGTAATGTAATATTTCATTGTATGTCAAATATGTGTAAACATCGTAAATCTACATTATTTTATGTGTGAATTTTTGATGATATTAATAATTATTACATTTACTTAATTACGAGTATTACAATAAATAAGTAAATATATTAAAAATGAATAAATTAGCATTAAAAATTAATAAAGACACGGCGATAACCCGCAAACCTTCTGGTATAATTGAAGAAAATACCCATGAAAGCCTCAAATGCTTTATTAAGTAAATATAATTTTTCGTTGTTTCATCGTTTTCTCTATCCCTATCCTACATCCTATAGGCAGTACAAATTTGGATACATGTCCAAAGCTGGGACATAAAACGTCTTAAAGATTCATGTTATGGCGTCTTAAAGAGATCTTAAAGACGTTTTATGTCTCAATTTTAAACATTGTACTATCTGAAATTGTCAATACATTGTTGATTTACAAATATCATGCTTCACATACTGTTTTATGATTTCATTTGGTTCATTCCAGAAATACATTCAAATTAGAAATAAATATAGACCTATATTAATATATACAGTAGTATATCTAAAATCATATATACAATTTATCCGAATTTTGAAAATACTTTATATGCGAAATACTACGTCTTTTGTTGTTCAAATTCAGCGGTCCCATAAAACCCTCAACATGGCTGACAGTCACATGATCGGTGACCACCGACATCAAAGAAGCCGATAGCTACTGTCGCTACTGTATTGTAGTTATACTGTGGTAAGACAGCGCATGGGCTGCCTCAGCTCCCGAGGTGAAGCAGTTCATGCGATGTCTATGCACAAGGGTTGATCATCTTAAGCGGGAAAAACTGTTCCTGTTGTTATTAGTAAATTAGTAAAGCTGGTATTATGCGAATAACCACATTTAACACAAAATGAAAGAACTCCAAATTTTTGTCAATGATGAATTATGGATGCTAAACGTATCCGATGCCGAATTTGTAGCAGCAACAACTGGCAATAAGTATTATCGTGAAAAGCTTTCATTATAACCTCAAACTTCAAAGTTTCTTAAAAAACAGCAGTGTAATGTTTATTCTATATGCCTAGAATTGTTATTTTATGTATGTGGGGCAGATTTCATGCTTAGAACATTAAAGTCAAATTGTTATTTTTTTTTAGAGTAGCTTCCACTTTTTGTAAAATTCAGTAATTAGAATCTTACTTATTTTGATAGATGCTGAAGTTCTTAAACTTCTGGTAGACCGGGAAAGCGAGAGGCGAAGTATGGCTATGATTAATGAAGAACAAGAACATAACGAATCAAAAGAATCTATAATCTGTGTAAATACACCTATAGCAGACGAAGCCAAGAAAAAATCTTATATTTGGCCAGATGAGGCAGTTCTTTTATTTCTGGAGATTTATCAAAATAAAGAGCCTACTTTTGCTTTGGGTCTGAAACGTCATAACAAAATATGGTTAGAAATTGCCAATGAAATGAAGACGGCAAACTAACGTCACTGTTGTTCAATGTCAAAATAAAATGTCAGGACTAAAAAGAACTTATAAAAATATAAGTGACAGCAACAAAAAGTCAGGTAACCATTCAAGTTCTTGGGCCTTTTACTCTGCTATGGATTCAATATTTGGAGAAAAGGCATGGGTAGCACCTGTATCAATAGCTAGCAGCGATAGTCCATGCTCTCCAAGCACTTCATCCACCTTGTCAGAGATATCAGTAGATGAACAAAAACCAAAGAAAAGGCGAGTGGAATCTATTTTGGAATCGTTCATCACAGAAATGAAAAAAGATAAGCAGAAGGAGAGGGATGAGAGAGAACAGCGAAGAGCTGAGAAAAAAGCAGAAAAGGAAGAAGGACAGAAGCAGATTGTACAAGAGCAGTGGAAAATGCATCAAGACAAAGTGAAGTTGCAGCAATCTTTAATTGAAGTACTCAGTAAAGTTGTTGAACTCAAAAAGGAAGAAGTTACAGAAGAGGTTTAATCATGGTCTATAATAAGTTGCAAACACTTCATTATCAATTACAATGCTTTGTGACAGCCAATCAGAGACATAATTAATTATTATTGACACTTCTGATTGATTGTTACGAAGCATTACGATTGACGATAGTGTGTTTGCAACTTATTGTAAACCTCGCTTTAGGAATCTAGCTGATGTAACCATACAGGGTTGTCTTTTTATATAGACTGCATCATCCTAGTCAAGATATATTTTATTTTGCTTCTTGTATGGGTGCGTATATACACCTCAGATAAGTTTAAAGCTCACATCAAATTATGCATTGGACATTAAGATTAAAGATCAAAGATAGAAAATGGACCAAGCAGAATAAAGAAATTTTAATTCCTTTTATTCTGATTGATTAATTTTCAATCTTCAATCATTAATTTTAATCTTTACTGTATAATCTGATATGTGCTTAACGTTGTTTAATATTTCCGAGATATTTTATAATACTACATCCTTTGTTTTGTTTTTATGTATTTTACTTTATGTATTTTATTTTTCTTAGAACGTGAAAGTTTATACTTTAAAAAGTAATAATAATAAAAGTAAGTGAAAGTACTTTTAAAAGTAATAATTGATTTTATACAATATATTCTTTGAATGTCACTTTTTTAGACTTTGTCCTTTATTTTTTATGTAAATGTTATAATATGCGATAATAATGTTATGAATGCAATTAGAATTTTTTGCTTACATTTATATTACTGCTGTTCAAGATTGTAATTCTATGAATATTGGCTTAATACATATATTCAATGGGTGCATCCAGAAGAACGAGCGCTCAGTGAGTCTCTTGTACCTGCTTGAACTATATTTTTAAATCTAATGGAATATGTTAATCAGATGCAGAAGTTCACTGAGCGCTCAGTGAACGGTCACGCTTCTGGATACACCCACTGTCTTTCTTTTGCTATTTCTATTTAAAAAAGGAAGGTAATAAAATGTAAACACACTTAAAATCAATACTTAGAATTACAAATCTTGGATATTAAATATACAAACTATGTAAAATATACTTACAAGTAACACTACCCAAGTGTTAATCACCGATCGTCTTGAAATTTGGTCTACATATTCTTTAATGGAAAATATTTGATACGTATTTTTTTATATCGGCTAAAAAACATTTTAAGGGGGCTAAAAAAATGTTTTAACATTGTAAAAACTACTATCGCAACGTGTATATTGTGTCACCGTGGGCTTCTTGCTTGGATGTTTGAAAAATACATTTAAAATTGGCTGAAATGTATTACCTGGGGGTTTTTGGTATCGGGGATTACGAATTTGAAGTCAGAATTTTAAAATTCAAAATGTCGTATCCAATATGGCTGACGAATTTTCAAGAAATTGTTTAATATCCATAAGAATGTGAATACTGGTGTTTTTGGGGTCGCTTAATACGAACTTGGAGTCAGATTTTCAAAATTAGAATAAATAATTATTTTAAAATACACTTCTTTGTTTTGCCTGCAGTTAGCCTACTGTGATAGTAGTTTCCAGGGTCTACCGCGAGGAGGTTGCAGTGCTATTATAGACCCCATTTTTTTTTTAATTTTATTTATTTTTTTTAAATAAAAAAATACGTATCAAATATTTTCCATTAAAGAATATGTAGACCAAATTTCAAGACGATCGGTGATTAACACTTGGGTAGTGTTACTTGTTAGTGCTATTAAATATACATTTCATGTAACGACAAAATATTCAAATTATTATAAAATTCAACTGCCATATTTGATGCGATATAATGGACTATTGTTTACATACACGCGTTTACCTTAAAATTATCGCGATACGAGACTCAGGTATTGACAATAATGTTATGCAGAAAAATATAAGCCGTTGGAGGATTGTATTTTTCTGCATAACATTATCAATTGTCAATATCTGAGTCTCGTATTGCGATAATTTTAAGGATTGATAACAATAAGGCAGTGTTGCAGTAATTCTATGTTCACTCAAACACTACAACTGCTTTAGTGTCATTATTGCATATGAAATGTCGCATTCTGAAAGTTTTTTCTCTTTTATTATAAAATAAAGTATCACTCTCTTATAATAAACGTCTTTTAATAATCAAATTAAATATGACATGTTTATTTATGCTTAAGTTTAATATAAGACTCATTATTATAAGTTATTATAAATTTGTAGAAGTATAAAACATTTTTATAATATATTCTATTATTTTAGAGCTGATATAAGAATAGAATTTTATAATTATATAATTTTTGTAAGTGAAATTTAATCTAATTATTTTTATTCTCAAGTCTCATCCTTAACTCATTCATAATTCTCGTTCTCTTTTGGTTACCTAAATCTGCATGTGCTTCTACGATATTGGGAACAACATTCTCATGATTGGGATAGACAATAACATTAACATTATCATTTTGCAGTATGCAGATGTGCATTATACAGCATGCAATAATAAATTGTGGTATCTTAGTGATATCAGTGAGAGGCAGACAGTCGAGCAAAATTCGAAATCTCACTTTCAAAAGTCCAAAGGCTCTTTCAATGGGCATGCGAGTAGATGATAAGCAATAATTGAAGTTCTTTTGCCTTGCAGTAAGGTGTCCATTATCTTTAAACGGTACCATGACATGTGGATGAATCGAATATGCTGCATCTCCAATAAGGTGAGAATTCAAAGGAAAATACTCATCCGGTCTCTGAATGAACTCGGCTAGAGAAGAGTTCCTAAACACTCGTGCATCATGCACTGATCCTACATGGCCGGCATAGCAATGAGTGAACAGACTTCGAGCATCACATACAGCTTGAAGGTGAATGGCATGAAAATTTTTTCTGCAAATATAAAAAGCTGCATCTTTTTTAGGAGCTCTGTATAAAAGAGCCATCGACAGCTCCAATAAAAAAAAAACGCCTGGAAAATTTTTCGCCCTTTTAAATTCTTCAATTACACGGGTGGCTTCCTCTCCTCTTGGCCATTTTATAAAGCGTGGCGCTAAACAGTGAAGAACATAAGTCACACGTCTCATAGCACGTAGTGCAGTAGCCTTTCCCACATCAAACTTAACGCACACAGACCTGTATATA
>NW_017257783.1:0-3290 GCF_001594055.1 Mycetomoellerius zeteki
TGACTGTTAACAACTTTTTAATGAAGGAGAAGCGACGTCTAAAACCTGTTGAAGATTACTCAGGATCACGACCTTGACAATATATGTCAAAGTTAAGGTCATAAGAGGGGGTCTCCTATTCGGTATAATTACCGAATATCTTTTATTTGATATTAATAATCATAATCTAAAAAGTGGCTAATAATTTTATTGCGAAAAATATTATCTAGGCCGAGATCTAGAATCGAACCCGAATTTAACGCGTTCCGTGCAAACATTAAACCATTGAGGCCTTAATATTAACTATTCTTCATAATTAGTAGAAACAATGTCTTTTTCAGGCGATGTAAATAAACAAGAAATTAAGTTAATTAGTGAAATAAAAGCAATTGAGAGCAACCGCAGTTAACAACAGCGTATATATATTTTAAAAATGATGGTTACATATAAGTGATTTTTTACAACATTTCTTAATTATCCATACATACGAAGTTCCAGCTTATATTTAAGCCACCTTCAGCGTATACAACAATAAATTATGAAATTTGAAGTCATGAATTCTTGATGAGTCTGAGATGATCGCACAATTCAAGCATTGTGAATTATCTTAGCTGGTTAAGGAGATATTCACAATGCTTGAATTGTGCAATCATCTTCATGATTATTGTTAGCCGCTATTGTTAACTGCGATTGCTCTCAATTGCCTTTATTTCATTAATTAACTTAATTTATTGAATCTAATTGTAAGAACCAAAGGTTGAAAATAATCTCTAACAGTAGGTATAGGTCCCGTGCGAAATTGATTTACCCTATGCGACAAGGTATAACAATGAAATATTAGAAATTATGAAATTGTGCATTTGTTTCAAGTAATATGTTTCATGTATAACATCTGTGCAGCATATGTATAAAACAATCATTTACCATACATGTATGTTGCATAAATAGATGCATAATGTGTATGTATTATTACAATATACGTATCGTAATAATAAACACACATTATGCATCTATTTATGCAGTATATACGTACATGATTGTGTTTATACATTGCATAAATATTATACATTAAATACATTACTTATAAATAAATGCACAATTTTATGATTCCCGATTTTATTGTTATACCCTGCCCCATGATGCACCTGAATCAATTTTCCATGGGAATTTATGTGGCAGGGTATTAAATAAAAAATTTCTTAGAACCGTAAGTGTGAATATACAATGGGTAAACAATAAACGCCTTAAACGATCAAGCTGAATCTTCAGTGCTGAGTTTTCAGAAAATTCTTGTTTAATGTTGTTTATTTATTGTGTGTGTGTCGATTGAAAAAAAGACTATACTAATTAGAAGAATGTTACTAAGGTTTCGGTGATCTAACAGTGAGAACGCTCGTACATAATGCAAGAGATCCAGATTCGATTCCCGCGGCTGAAGTAACATTTTTTGCAATAAAATTATTTATAGACTTTCATATGTTATTCAGCGTCATTAAGATATTTCTAAGATGCCTATGAGCATCAAATTATTAAACTGTTAGGCAATTTAATTTGTCATATTACTATATTGTACAATAAAAATAAAAAATAATAAAAATGCAGATGGCTTGATAGAGGCTAATGAAAGGCATTTATTTATTTAATTAATTGTGTTTACTATATTGTATATAGTTTAAATGGATTTTTATTTCAAAACCAAAAAGTCAATTCGACGTGCAATTTAAATAACTACATATGTAGTATATAAATTCATATCGAATTATTTAAACTCTTAAGACCCAACTTGATCGTATAAGGTATTTTTCCCTACTTATTGTGTATTCATATATATATTTCTAAGAAATTCCTTGTTTAATATTGAGATAATTTAATTACTTTAAAAAAAATAAGTTAATAAAAAAAGTTAATAAAAATATTACATGTGCATATATACCTGTATTTTGTGAGACATAACTTGTGGATTGTTGTAATATAATTCGTCATTGTTGAAAAACTTAACTTCATTTAAATCATTAAGTGTCATCAAAGTAGTATCCAGTACAGTATCTCCATAGGCAGCTGTAGATATGGATTTATTTTCAGCTAGCATTTCGTAATTTATCTTTGTACTGTTATTTATTGTACTTGTTATATTTATATCAGAAATACTTATGTCAGAAAGTTCTAAAGATTTATCTAAAATGGATGTATCGAATGAATCATGTGCTGTTAAATCCGTACTTTTTGGTAAAATAGTGATATTTATGTTGCATTTTTCGTTTTTTATAATTCGAGGGTAGTTTCTAGAAACTGTAGTTTTATCCAATAAAGAATTTTCTACAATTTCATTAATTATGACATTAGTCTGTAATTTGTCATTGTGGTTAAAATCAAGCTCTACATTCAAATCTAATGAGTTAACTATTATATATTATTTGGATCTGCACTTGATTTATCATTTCTGTGCTTGAAACATATGTGTTATTATTTATTACATTGATTTGCTCATCTGAAAATAATTCGGAAACATATTTTGTTAAAAGCTCTTTAAGGATAATTTTATTACATTTATAACATATTTTTAATAATATTATAAAATTTTTGACAACATATACTTAGTAAATCATAATGCCGTCATCAATATTAGTGCCAATATTTTGTATTTCTCCATCAGCTGTCTTTGAAAAATTCTCTTCATTGATGTTGCATTCATATTTAGTGTCTTGAGTAATTGATAATTTGTCTTTATCCATATAATCTTCGCTTAACAGAATTTTCGATGAATGATTATGCGTTCCTTCTTTTATTTCTATAAAATTTTTGTTTACATTAATATAAGGTGATAATTTATGTATTTCTTATTGCTTATATAACACAATAATTTATTACAATAATTACACATATACATACATATGTTTAACATAATATTATGTATAATTATTATATACGTAATGAGATATTTAATTATATTTTAATTACTTATATATTTGTATTTCATCTGTATATATATTTATAATTAAAGTAAGTAAAGAAAATTTAGAAAATGGTAATATATTATTAACAAATAGTAAACCCACAAACGTCAATACATTAAACGAGCTATAGTTAGGTGTAACAGATAATATTTATTATTCACAAATTATAATTTTCCTATGATAAGTTTCAACGATACGTTTCGACTATTCTTAGTCCTCATCAAGATGCTCATACTAATGACTAAGTATAATATATTAGGTGTAGTAAAAAGATTTCTTTCCAGTAAAAATCCATTATTTTTCCAATAGATGGCTTTAGTAATCTGTATCTCGCGTTGTATAAGTGCGATCGGGTTA
>NW_017257783.1:3961-7244 GCF_001594055.1 Mycetomoellerius zeteki
GTCAACAATTGGACCGTCTGAAGGAAGCAATCGCCAAGAAGCGGCCAGCGTTGGCCAATAGGAGAGGAATTGTGTTCCATCAGAACAACGCAAGGCCAACACACATCGGTAGTGACTCGCCAGAAGCTCCGGGAGCTTGGTTGGGAGGTTCTTATGCATCCACCTTATAGTCCGGATCTGGCTCCAAGTGATTACCACCTGTTCCTGTCTATGGCAAATGATTTTGCTGGTAAAAAATTCGACTCAAGAGAAGCTTGTGAAAATCAACTGTCCCAGTTTTTTGCCAATAGGGACGAGGGTTTCTATGAGAGAGGCATAATGAAATTACCTTCAAAATGGCAACAAATTATCGAACAAAACGGTGCATATTTGACCTAAATCGGATCATTCTAATTATACTAAATAAAGCCTTCAATTTCATGCAAAATAATGGATTTCTTTTTACTACACCTTATATATGTATATATATAACTCGTTTAATGTATTTTTAGTTTTTGTCAGATCAGGACTTCTATTTTTATCATTTCTTTCATCTAAATTTTATGAATTATCAAAAAGGTTAATCATTTTCTTGATAACATATTTAATAATTATTTATTATGTCACATACCTGATTGATCATATGTTAATTTTTTAATATTAGTAACAATTGGCTTAGTCTTTACTGGTTCATTATCCTTGAGTGTAGATTGGACATTATTTTTATTGCATGTAGTTTCACACTAAATATCTTTTTTATTTCTAAAAGAGTTTGTCTTTTCATCTGAAAATAATTAAAATTCATTTATTATATTTTTGTTTATTATACTGTTTCATAACGAGTTTGATGCAAATGTAACTTGTATTTTATTTTTACTAATACTATGACTTTCGAAACGTCCAAAACAACTTCAGGTAGTTGAAATAATATTTTACTTAACCGATTTACAAAGAAATATTCCAACACAACGTTTCCCATTGTCTAATCTTATCCAATAATGATTTTTCTTCTTTTTTTGACATATGTCACTTGATTTTATAACCACTATTTGTTTAGTATATTGAATTTTAAGTAAGGAATACATGATTTATTAAAGTAAAAATATGGAAAACGATGTACAATATCTCCATCAACGCAATTGATTACCATGCAATTTAAGATCACACAATTTGAAATGCAGCATGTATCGTGTCCGTTAATAGCAATAACAAAGTTTCTATAATAACGCTGAACAATTGAAAGTTTGAAAAGTGTAGCGAACTTTTTGTTGCGCAGGGCTGCGTTCAGAATTATCGTCTGGCTGTACCTAGAATCCTAGATTTATCAGAGAGGCGCATTCGGTGTTACGCATTCTGATTCGCTGTTGCAATCACGTGACTTGCAGCCATTTATAATACTAGTGACATATTTCTATTTCATTTTATCCTACATATTCTATCTCACATTATCCTACACTATATAGAAGTCAGTGGTTGCAACTATTCTATCCATGACTGTACATACGGTCAACGTAAAGTTGAATGCGCGATGTGATATCCAATAAGAGAATTCAATTCTAGTTAAAATCCATTTTTGCCTCCAGAAGAGAAATTCTCCTATTAGATATCAAATGTATTTATTAGATATCATATGTATGTACAGGCGGTCACAGAAAGGTTGCAACACTTTTTTTCCGATAGGTTTCGGAATTTAACTTTACTCGTAGAGCAGTTGAACGTAAATGGATTCATAAATTAGATCCATTTTTAGGAATTATTTGATGATAAACATGTGATCACAGCGCATGCCCCATGTCGATATATTTAGTCAGTATGACAGATTTCCTAACATTAATAGTCGTCAACTTTAACGCTTAATATCTTGGTTCGCGGGGCAAAGCAACAATTATTTTTGCCAGATTCTTTCGTTTCATGCAAAAACGCGTCGAATAAGCCTAATTTTATTGATTTTTGAGCTGCGGACGCTAAATTATAATTATCAAAAGATCAATAAAATTAAGGGGATGCTGGAGTGTCCTGTTTTACCATTAATTTTTGAAGGCTCCTTTCTCTTAATTGTGTTTATGGATTAAAAAGTCCTTCTCCACAATTAAAGTATCGACAACACTGATCGCCAGCTACAATTGAATACAAAAAACGAAAGAAAATAAAAAATTACAGTTTTGATATCGACTTCTGATAGTCGACACATCACGATATGTGCTGCATATAAGAGTTTCAGACCTTGCACGTTCATAAAAAGTAGCTGGCGGTCTGCAAAAAATCTCAAAGAACAATCCTATGCCTATAGAAACGAGTTAAGAGCTTTAGTATAAGAGAAAAGAGTGGCCGAAAAAATGATGTGTATATGAACGCTGAGCGAAGACTCGGAATGGTAAACAAAGCAATAATTGTGTCTAGCAGTAGGTGTTCGATCTTCTAAGAGATGGCGTTGCAATATGTTAAATAAGAATAGATGATGTGTTTGAGCGAGACACAACGATATACAATAAATATGAGAAATGAATGAAAGATGTCACTATTATCGAATTTGGAATTAAAGAAAATCTGTACTATCGACATATGAATTTTTTCCCGAGTTGCAGTTTATGAGCTTGCTTTTATTTTCTTTTTGTAATTATATAAGTTGCAAAATGAATATAAATAAAGCGATAATATTCGAGACAGTTTTCACAAATTTTAGTTCAAGTGAGAATGACGATGAAGATATAAAACTATTTCTTGATGAAAGTAAACGTCGAAAAATACCGAGATTAAAATATTTTATTGAAACAGTAATATATGCATATAATAATAAAGAATTTAAATAACATTTTCGGTAAGTCAATTGACTAACTCAATTGATTAACCTTTTAAGTTCAATGTATGAACATATGTTATATTGACGACCGTCGGGTTCGGAATACTTTTCGGTTTGGTTACGAAGTTGCCAACATCTAGGAAAACAAATAAGCTAAACTAACTCGGTTCGGAATACACCAATAATCTTGGAAATTTTCCAAGACACTTGCGTAATGGCAGCCTCCAGGACAATGTTAATTTCCAGAACAGTTTTGGAAAAATTTTGTTGTATAATGTTATGTTCCAAGACATACAGGTACAAACGTATAAAATTCTTTTCAAATATACCATTGGATCTTCTTTCGTAATCCTATTTTAATTGACTTAAGTAGAATAGCTAGGCCGGTTCTAATCCACTATGTGTTAGTGCGTATACGTATATGCGGGGTATGTGTGTGTGTGTGTGTGAGGGAGTCAGGGAGGGGAAGTATACGCAGACGTTAGGATGACGTCACAGGGAGGG
>NW_017257784.1:0-965 GCF_001594055.1 Mycetomoellerius zeteki
TACACAGGCAATCGCGGAACGGGAAATAATAGATTTCAACATATCAGAAACCGTGTATATCAGACCCAAGGAGCACAAAGTTATGAGAAAGTTTTTATAACTTCATAAAACGTTTGTACCATTTACATATCGAAAAATTATACGACTAAAAAGTTAATGTCGGTTATATAACTATTTGTAGTTTTTAAAACGTCTATATAAACACATAACATTTAGTCAATATATGTATATATTCATTAGAAATTTA
This sequence comes from Mycetomoellerius zeteki, assembly GCF_001594055.1. Lineage (NCBI taxonomy): Eukaryota > Metazoa > Arthropoda > Insecta > Hymenoptera > Formicidae > Mycetomoellerius > Mycetomoellerius zeteki. Next base: position 248 of record NW_017257784.1, read on the forward strand.
TATAACGTCCATACGACTCTACACAAAGTAATCGTTATGTAGTATTCATTTTAAGATTTTGTAACGTCTATATGACTTATTATATGTTAACAATCTTATAATACTCATTACAAGTTTTTAAAACGCTTATGTAACTCCGTATATTTCAATTCAACTTTTGAGTCATAATATCAGGTTTTTAGGACATTTATACAACTGCAAAGACAAACGTTGTTGCGTTGAAATAATGTGTATATTTATAAAACGGTACGTACATTATAACTTTATGTACGTTATGTATATAACTTCATAAAGTAAAGTCGCAGGTTATGATTATCATAATTAATCTGTCTTATTATCATAACTAATCTGTGTATATACGTTCATTAATTTTAATAGAGTCAAATCTAAATAAATAAAATGGAAAGAAAAAAAGTGTTTAAGCATAGTAGTAGCTATTACAGGAGAGTAAAATATTATTTAAAGCAACAGCAGACAACTGCAGCTACAAAGAAAAGCAGAACGTGCGAAAATAATGTAGAAACTGCATATCTTAAATCAAAGACACAATTAAATTATGGCGATCACAGTCCACTATCTCCGTTATCATCAACACTAAATTCATCTTTTAAAAGTGATCAATGTGAAAGCTATGTTCTTGAATCCATATCTGACCAAGATGAAAGTGAAGATGATTTGAAAAATCTTATTAACGACGAAGAGCTTTTTCATGAAAAAT
>NW_017257784.1:3792-14088 GCF_001594055.1 Mycetomoellerius zeteki
AAAGGAAAAGTCAAAGACACTTAATATCCACTTATCCGAAAAAAATAAAAATGTTCAATCAAAAATTCATCCTTGTTATGATGGGTTCTAGTGTAATTTGTGAAACAGTTTCCTTTATTCAAAGATAATTTTATTCGTTTCGAGAAGGGAAATATGAAAAGAAAAATACATCCAGCAGATGTAACAATTATATACATCGTTAGGCAACGACTGCTTGCGCGCAGTTATATACTTATAAATCTATCGAATAAAATTAAAGGTTCCTAAACTGTTCGATTAATTGTTGCATCCGCTGAACATCGATCGCTTTATGTATCCTGACAGAAAAATTTATTATTTTAAATTTTTAAATTTGGAAATCAATTCATATTCCTTCACATGTTTCTCTCAATAAGCAAATGCAAGGCGAATCTAATTATTGATTCAGAAAATGTTCATAACTTCTCATATTTTAATATGCCGAATATGAAGATTTTTTTCTTAAAATTTTACATTGTGTGTAAAAAGAGTATGTATTTTTGCATCTTCCCAAGCGATATCTTGGAAAGTAAATTTCATCATATAAACATGCTGACATGATAAATTTAGATAAACAAAATTAAATGAAGAAACAATATCCCGCATACAACGAATCAAAGTCAAAATTTATCGAAATTTATTTTCACTTGTTATAAATAAACATTATCGATGAGACGTTTATTCCTTCTTCGGCGCGACAGCTTGTTTTGCTTGATGGGCCTGTAATACGGCCACGGCTTCATCGACTTTGGCCTTCAGAGATTCCTTGTGCTCCAGCATATGAAGCAATTCGCTGTTATCGATCTCCAGTAACATACCAGTGATTTTACCAGTCAGTTGTGGATTCATGTCATGGATTAGAGGGAATAAACGTTCTCCTAACATTTGTTTTTGTTCCTGCGGTGGTGCCGCAGCTAACATCGATGCAGTGAGCGGTTCTTGACCCTGGATGTGAACCGCCTGCTGCATAGAAGGACCACTCGGTGTGGGTAAAGCCATGGCCGCTTGTGGAGGGTTGCGCATATTTGCGGTGTACTTGTAATTCGACGGACGGCTCTGACCGGGCGAGACACCAACAGCTGGTCCGGCCATGGAACGGCTCTGCATATTGTTACTAACAGCTTGCAGACCTGAAATACATAGGCATTGTCAGATAATGTAAAGTAATAATTATTTCACTAATTATTAAATATAATTATTGTATAATATTATAACCACTGCATGGATTTACAAGTTGTGTTTATAATATTCTGTTGAACAATACATTTGTATCAACACCTTTTTCTTTTAGAATACCTGTGATAGGTCTGGCAGACATGTTGTTACGTAAGGCTCCAGCCTGTGCGGCAGGAGCTCGCGGCGCCGCTCGGAATGGTGCAGCTTGCATTGACGCGAATCCAGAGTTGCCAGTCTGCGCGTTCGGTCTTACTTGATTTGGTTGCGCTGGCCAGCGTGGAGTAGCACGAATCTGCGCCATTTGCGCGGGTCCATAGAATCGCTGCGGTTGCGGCAGTGTAGGTATAAAGTAACTACCGGAGTTACCAGGTTGATGGAATATTTGACCCATCTGCTGCATGCGCATATTCGCCATGCGTTGCATATATTGAGAGGCAAGGTGAGCCTTACGATCTTCCTTACGTTGCGCCAGAGCAACGTAGAGGGGTTTGGAACCTACAATGCGTCCGTTCATCTCGGTAACTGCCTTGGTGGCTTCCTCTGGCTGCGAGAAGCACACAAAACCAAAACCCTTGCTACGTCCTTCCTCCATCATCACCTTCGCTGAGGTGATCGTGCCAAACGGTGTAAATTCTTTACGCAGACGCTCATCGTCGATCGTATCATCCAGATTCTTCACGTACAAATTTACGCCTTGATATCGATTCAACCGCTCAATTTTCAATTGCTCGAATTTCCGTTTAAGTTCCTGTTGGCGCTCGGCTTTTTTCTGAGCCCGTCCAACATACATACACTTGCCCTCGGCGATCTCCTTACCGTTCAAATCGAGTACCGCCTGCTCGGCGGAGTTTGGGTCCTCGAACGCAACAAATCCGAAGCCACGTGATTTGCCGTCGTCCTTAATCATCACTTTGTGGCTTGTAATGGTCCCGTACTTTTCGAACATTTCCTTCAGCTTGTCGTCGGTCATATCCTCGCCAAAGTTCTTTACGTAGACGTTTGTGAACAATTTGGCCTTCTCGCCTAACTCCTTCTGGCGTTCCTTACGGGGAATGAATTTGCCGACATACACCTGTGAGCATAATCCATGTTGAGAAACAGAAAAGGGAACATTAAGGAGATTCTCGCGCTACTTCTTAGTCAATGGACAGTTAAATTCTTAAAATTGTGTAAAATAATTAAAATAATAATGTAAAAACATTACCAACAATATTAATTCGTTAATGTCGTTACATATAAAATCACTATTAATTTTATGTTAACAAAATATAAAAGTTATATGGCGCTCATTTGATGATAGCATAGACGTAGCAATATTATACCTAAATTGTAAGCAGAATCGTAAGGCTTGTAACATATTCTCATAACACTTGTACAAACTTACAGATGTTTATAACTTTATGCAATATGTTTACAGACATCTTGCTAGTCTTAAGATTTATGAGAAATTAGATATTTACAAATGATCGTACATCTTACAGTATATAAAATTATAAAACGTCAGTCATAAGTTCTTATATGTCTTATAAGAATAAATTATGAGCTTAAGATTCTGTTTAGAATTCATCCATAGTATGCTTGAGGTTATACAAATGTTTTACTCTCAAAATAATGCACATGGCAAAATATGCAAATAATGGAAATGATGTAACATCGAAATTATGACATAAATTTATCAGACGAAACCTTATCAGAATGATTAAGTGTTTACTTTGTTATTATAATTATAACATTCTTGGAATGGGTCTTTTATATGCAAATGTTTCAAATTAAGAAAAAATATCTACAGAATAAAGTTTTGTGTATACACTTGTAATGTAAAATTCCATACATTTAGAATTAAATATCTTCAAAATAAATGTAATTTTTTTTAGATATTAATATAATCAACCTCTGTATCGTGTATGTATTATAGACTTGTCTTATAATTCATTAAACGAGAGAAACTGTTAACTCGATAAGCCAATCAATTGAGATAATAACTTTTATCCTATAATTGATGGAGAAAGAATACTACTTTACCTTCTTGCCATTTAGCAACATTCCATTGACTTTTTCAATAGATTTGTTGGCTGCTTCCTCCGTTTCAAAATGGACAAAGCCGTAACCCTTTGACGCGCCTGATTCGTCCTGCGTAACCTTGCAACTCAGTATATTACCGAACGCCGAAAACGTATCATACATCGCTTTATTGTCTATGTTTTTATCTAAGTTCTTGATAAATACATTTCCAACGCCTGACTTGCGTAAGGAGGGATCGCGCTGGGACCACATAATCCTGATAGGCCGCCCTTTTATAATGTCGAAGTTCATAGTATCAAGGGCGCGTTCAGCTGAAACATGAACATCGGCAAATGTATATTTATGCTAATGTACTGTCTTTGTGGAGGTTGAATAGCATGTTGAATATTTTAAATGTTAATCGAAAGCGGATTTTATCATTAAATAAATTCATATGTATGCACAATTGTTCTTGCAGCTGTTTAGAACTTATAAGCTAAAAATACATCTCCAAAAACTTATATAAAATTTTTTAATTAAATTATACAGTATATAAGATATGTTTGTAGCAAACGGAAAAATATTTTTATTCCAGATAACTTTTGTACATATTTCTTGATATGTACAAGAATTAATTTCGTGTATGTGCGCGCGCATGATTTTTCATGAATTTATTCTCCCAAGCATAAATACATAAAAAGGATAATCTTGTACTTTTCGATTTGCGTATTTTGTAATATATTTATTAAATCAAGTCATAATTGTAAAAATTCGTTTCTTTCAATTAAAATTTATGATTTATAATTTTTTTCCTATTCTTTCTTCAGATCAGAGAATTAATACTATTAATATTACAATAATATTACAAAATGAGATATATTAATGTTTCCTATAATTCAATTCTTGAATAAAAAATTAGATATTTGTTTAATCGAAAATTAAGAAAAATATTTGAAGTTCGAGTTAATATTTCTATTTTGTTCAAGTGTGTAGTTACGAAATACAGTTAAAACGCGTGAACTGCTCATTGAGTTTAGTTTCTTACCATGTGCGTCACAATGGAATTTTCATTATCGTAAGTGTACAATGATAAAGTATTGTGTAGCGTGTCTAAATAAAATTGTATCCTTATAAGTACTATATTAAATAGCATATTTTTTCTTTATATCGTTATTCATCTATTTATGTTATTTGAAATTCTATATTAAATATTTATTTTTTACAAACATTTTAAAAAATTATGATAGTTCCGGTCACAAATGTGACTCAATCTGATAGTCAACAGGTCTGTTCTTTTGTTAAAATTAAACTAGTATACTCGTAAAGTGAAATAAATATATTATATATTTGAAGTTCGGCAAAAGCGAAGAAGTTCTATACAATTTTTGTCGTGGTAAACGACGTTATAACGATAACGAAACTTGCGTTAAGAGTTACAGAATAGAGACCCAGGTCTAAAGTGTTGAAGGAATATATTCGGAAAGCGAAAAAGAATATGTGCAAAACTCAGGTAGACATTTTCTGTTAGTCCGGAAAAGAATTGTCTTTTGTACATTCTGACCTCAGGTATAAAAAGTCAGGTAGAAAAATGTTTTCTTCTTTTCCTTCGAAGTAACAAAAATTTAAATCTTATAACCGTTTTAGAAGATAATGGACGTAAGTTTTCATGCGTTTTTACCTAACAAAGAGGTGCGTTTTCGAAAATTTTCTTAAAAGAGAAATTCCTGCAAGGCGAAAAAATTTCGAACGATGCGTAAAACCGATAATGTCTGTTTCATCTTCTAAAAAGAAATCGATTTCTCAAGACAAAGAAAGATTGAAATAAAGTTATAGAAACAAATTTGCGGGTCACTATGTAACTAGAAAGAAATTCTCTTTCTTTTTTTGAAGGGACTTTTACTTGAGATCGAAATCCTTATGTTACATAAGACTTTAAGCATAAATCTATTGATAAATTTTTTCGATTATCGGAATTTATTCTTTCATTCACCGTAGTTTATCCTTTTAATTTTTAGATCTTGTAACTATATCTTCTGCATAAAAGAAAGAAATGTACTAAAATTTCAAATATTTTCGATGGATTTGTTTCTTTGACTGCTTTGACCGCGTATCTCCAAATAATGCGCAACAAAGAAAAAAAAGAAAGAAAAACAATATTTTTTTGTCACGTGGCAAATCCGCTTAAGTGTTAATCATCAATCACCGTCAAACCCGTGATGGACCGAGAATCGCAAATTGAAGATTAGAATTTAATCAATCAGAGCAAAACAGATTAAGATAATTCGATTAAAGTCTAAAGCCTGAAACACAGTTGAATACACAGGCAATCGCGGAACGGGAAATAACAGATTTCAACATATCGGAAACCGTGTATATCAGAATATACAGTACTGATAAAAATTAGGGCTGTTTGGACTGATTTCGATGATTCGGAGCTTCGAATTTTTTCAAAGTTTGAAATTAATTCCGAAACTTTGAAAAATTCGTGTGAATGACGAATTTATTCGAGAAATGCTAGGAATATTATAAATGAATAGAATTAATTAATATATATACTAAAAAATGTGATATTCTTAAAAAATTTGTAGCATTATAGTCTAAAATATTACATATTAATAATTAGATTCGATATGCATGTAAATAAGAAAGGATAATGTTTAAAACAATCCAATTGAGAAAATTAAAAAAATAAAAATAAATTTATTCTCAAATAAAAATGAAAATTAAAAAATAGTAAATTAATATAAATGTTTCGACTTTACTGCCAAGTAAATCTTCTTTAGCATAAAACAATAATTTTAAGAACGTAAAATCCAAACAGAATCGTAAAATCGATAAAAATAATGAACTTGCATAATTTTTAATTTAACAATGTAATTGCAACATTAAAACATTTTATTTCAAATTTTGTCATATATAAAATATAATTTTATAAATATGCACTTATTATTGTAATATTATTATTATATTAAATTAATTATTACGTTTACACGGCTCGCGATTTACGTCGAAGTTATAAAACATCGATGTTATGAAACTGACCAATCATAGCTATTCCTCTGAAGAATAGAATGACTGTGATTGGCCAGTTTCCTAACATCGATGATAAAACTTCGGTATAAATCGAGCCGTGTAAACGTAATCCAAAGTTCACAATTGTGTTATTTTAATTGTCCAAATTTTGAAGATTTTAATGCTGAAGCTTCAAAGTTTGAATGCCTTCGAAGCAATCAGCCTTAGTTGAAATGTATTATTCCTTGTGTGCTTTTCAATTGTGGTTCAGCCTTAATTCCCCTCTTCAGCTCATCATCCTCCATGATCTTCATCCTTGAGGATGATCATAATACATAAAAGAATTAATTGAATAATGAAACGTAAGCAATAGCAAATCCAACAGGTTGATTTTCCTACTGCTTACATTTTATTATTTAAGTTTTTGTTGCATCGTGCTCCGATGGATCCAACAGGGCGCGCGTTGGCGCGGCACATGTGAGACATGCAGCAGGTGGCGATTCACGCGGACCGACGCCGCGTTACCACGTTGACTACCACTGCCGCCACCACCATCACCACCATCACCATCACCATCATCACCACTACCACCACTACTACCATGCATCATTATGAAAATTGCGCAATAATAAAAATAATAACAATGATAACTCACCATCGGCTGGTTGCTGAAAGTTGACATATGCGTAGCCGAGCGAACGGCGGGTGATCATGTCGCGGCATACGCGGATCGACAGCACAGGTCCAATATTGAAAATAGAAACTCTCTTAAAGGAAAAGTCAAAGACACTTAATATCCATTTATCCGAAAAAAATAACAGATTGCCTACATAGAGCGAAGCCATGGGGTAGTTGGGTGCTCCAGGATTCATGGCGGCGGCGGCGGCGGCGGATTATCGCAGAGAAAAGAGAGAAACGGGACGGCGTTCTTCGGCGTCGCGCGCGACGCTTCAATCGTTTGGCTATTTCCTTCTCTACCCTCGCGCGGTACGGATTACCCTGCTCCGACGCACCTGCCCGTGTCTCGTAGCTCGCGCGTCCTCGCACACGTTTTCCTCTTCACCTCTCCCGCTTCCACTACGTGCGTGCGTGCGTGGGTACTTTTTTTTGCGTGCCTGTGAGTAGATAAATTCCTCCGTCTGTTTCTCCCTGCGAACGAACACTGGCTCTGGACTCGGTATTTACTTCCCTTTCTTTTCCTTTATCATCGAGGACACGACGATTTTCGCTTGTAGTTTTGCGATTTTTTTAATGCGTTTTTTTTTTCACAATTTTTTTTGCTTTTTTTGGGTTTTTCTAGGAGAGTTAGTTTCACGAAATGGACATTAGGTTATGTGGCCTATTTCAAGGGAAAAGGAAACGCACACAACAAACGCGCAACGCGAACACAACTCTACCTTTACTGAGGCAAAAAAGCGACGTGCGCCGTTCTTGCACGCATTTATATATCCGGTGATCCGCGCAACGATCGCCTACTCCTCCACAAAGTAGTTCCCTCTTCCGTCAAAGTGAGAAACGTTCACCCATGTTGCTATTGGTTAATTTGGAATAAACCTTTTTTATTGGTTAGTCCAACAGGAAAACTCCAATAGCGTTTTCCAGAAAGCTAGTGCTGAGAAAACTAGTGCAACACTGAATGCACTTAAATATAAATCATTTTATTTTCAATGTTAATAAATAATAATCTAACCCTTTTAATTGCATACTCTTTGTTGTCACGATAACCTCATAACGTTAAAAGGTTTAAATTATTTATTAACACTGAACATATATAAATCGATTTGCATTCAAGTGCACCAGTGTTGCACTTCACTAGATTTCCCAATGGAAACGCTGCAAGTTTCAATCATAGGCTGCGGTCCACTTGACGCCACAAACGCTTCGAAGCGTTTGAGCGACCAATCAGAACAAAGAATTTTACGAATTGACTAATCAAATGGCGAATTCGATTGGAAGCACTAGTGCGCACTGGTGCATATTAAAGCCGTTGTACACTGATTTAATTTGAGTATAAAAATGAAATGCAAATATTTCGAATTATGAAATACATATCTTACCTAATAGTACAATAAAATGTATTGAGTATTTCACTATTTAATCGATTTCTATATTTATTTATAAACATATCTGCACGTTATTTTATGTACAACGGCTTTAATGTGCACCAGTGCTCACTGAATGCGTCCAATCGAATTCGCTAAAAGAATGCTTCGAAGCGTTTGTAGCGTCAAGTGAACTACAGCCTTAAGCCTGATTTATAATGGCCGTTAACTAATATGGCAAGTTAGTATGAACGAAAGCATTGAAATTTTATGGTTGAACTTTACCGGCACCGGCATAAGTTAACGGTTACGGCCATTATAAATCAGACTTTAATCACACAATAATGCTTAAAGGTGTATTCACATGTAAGCGTCGAGCGTCAAGCAGCGGAAGCAGCAACCAATCAACGAGGCGATTTTTACAATGGCGTAAAAAATATTTTTTACACCACTACTCGTATCTAGAGAGCCTCAAAGGGAGAGAGTGGCAAATTGCATCACGTGAATGCCCACGTCCAATCAGAAGGGAATCATGTGACAAGTTTTCTCCAATCTCTTCCATGCCTATGGAGCTTTGATGCCCAGGTCCAATCAGAGAGACCAGGTCACGTGATTGGTTGCTGCTTCAGCTGTTTGACGCTTGCATGTGAATGCACCTTATGCCTAATTCACCCTGGCGCAGCAAGCATCAAGCGGCGGAGCAGCAACCAACCAGAAAAGCGATATTGTTTACGTCACTGTAAATATCGCCTCACTGATTGGTTGCTGTTCCGCTGCTTGATGCTTGCTGCGTCCAGTTTGAGGGCCGATTGTTCTATCTTTTGGTAAAGTTTACCTGTTATGGCCCGTCTACAATACACGTAGTAAGCTTAGTTTAAGAAGTAAGAATAAGAAATTGACCAATCACAGTCGATTATTCTTCTCATATTCGACTGTGATTGGTCAATTTCTTACTCTTACTTCTTAAACCAAGCTTATTCCGCATATTGTAGACGACGCATTAGGGCCCTTAGTCCGGATCTACATAGGTGTTTTAAGACTTAAGCCGTAAGAAATTGACCAATTACAGTCGAATCCGAGGGGAATAATCGACTGTGATTCGCCCATTTCTTATGACTTAAGGCTTAAAATCCTATTATAAATCCGGGGTAAAAAGATAAATAAGCATAAAGAGATATGCGAGGCGTCGAGTGGTTCCGTGTTCGATCGTGAATTCACAATCCGCGGATCCCAGGTTCGATTTCACCAGCGCCATGCATATCATGCGTGGTTTTTTATAAAAAAGTATTTTTATAAGATACAAAAAAAATATAGATGCAGTCATAAATAAAAAGATCACATAATACAGTCGATGAGCATATACTCTTCGTTCTCTGTGTTTATTTCTTCATATACAGGGAGAGTGGACACCCCCTGTATATATATAAAAAGTTAATATACTCATATATTGAAACATTTCTAATCGCACCAGAAACCTTTCGTCATCCAACATTTTCACATGCCCATTTTCGGCACAATCAGACTCACGTCGCTTAATATCAAATGGTTATACTTTTCTTTGACCGTCAGTCTGAAATTTTTTAAAGATGTTATACAAAAATCATTCACGTTCTAAAAATTTTTTTGAAATAGAAATAGATAGTTACAAATAAAGATAAATATATAATTATCTCAGAAATATTATTTCGAGATGAAACTTTAAGAATCTCGTATCAAAATATATCACTGGAAATAAAGATAATTGAAATGGCTTACCTTACATATTCACTTGCTGATAACTCCTCCATTTGTTCCATAATCACTTATAAATAATTAATAGAAGAGCAAGAGTTTCAAAAAAATTTCGAACGTCGAAGAAAATTAAACTTCGCACGTGGAGATCTCATTCGAGACTGTATATCATGATTGAAACACGCTATAACATCACAGTATATACAGTAGCAAAACTGTTGAGTCTGCTGAACGCAGCCAACGGTCCTATCTCAGCAGACATTGGCTGCGTTCAGCAGAGAAAGCAGCTTTGCAACTGTTGTAAAATTCTTCAATA
>NW_017257784.1:14220-21855 GCF_001594055.1 Mycetomoellerius zeteki
CTGTTGAGTCTGCTGAACGCAGCTAATCATAAAACGGTTGCAAAACTGTTGAGTCTGCTGAACGCAGCCATTCATTACATTCTAGAGAACTTCTAGAGGGGAAAAATTAATGTGTCCACGATGCTAGAAATTGGTCAACATAGTTTCTGATAGGTTGAAATTCTTATTCTCTATTCCCTGTTCCTTTTATTCTGTGCAGCCCATAATACTGGAACGAGCGTTGGCGCTAGTTTCGCGATCTGACAAAGAGGTTTGTTGGCTTTAAGCCTTGTGTCCACGATGCTAGAAATTGGTCCGAGATCTCGGAGAGAGAAAGAATTAACCAATCACATTTAAACAATTTAGTCACATGATCAATGCGATTGGTCAATTCTTTCTTCATCCGAGATCTCGGACCAATTTCTACCATCGTGGACACAAGGCTTTATAGCGAATTCGATTGGACGCACTCAGTGCGCATTGGTGCACATTAAAGCCGTCGTATACAAAATAATGTAAAGATATGTTTATAAATAAACATAGAAATCGATTAAATCGTGAAATACTCAATACATTTTATTGTACTATTAGGTAAAATATGTATTTCATAATTCGAAATATTTGCATTTCATTTTTATACTCAAATTAAATCAATGTACAATGGCTTTAATATGCACCAGTGCTTCCAATCGAATTCGCCATTAAAAGTGAAGATAAATATACAGGGTGTCCCATTTTAATGTCCCACCCAAAATAACTTTTTTATTTTTGATTTTAGAAAAAAATGTTTCAGACAAAAGTTGTATGGCTCGCATCCTATGAATATACGGGCATTGTATCTGAGTATGGATTTTATATATGTTTAAAATATTCTCGTACACACCGATAACGTACTATAAAACTTTTCAATTATACTTCAAAACTTTGTATTCAAAATATAAATGATTCCATACAAAAACTTTATTTAATTTATACGTATGTATGTTAATTGTATAGTGGAAAAGTAATTAATTAATTAATTTTAAAATGATTTGAATATGACTGTCAAACCTTTCTAATTGTACTTCAAAAATCTGCTTTAAGCAAAATACAAACGATTTTACATGGAAATTGTCTAATAGGAAATCATTTCATTTGTGGCTAAGTTTAAAACATAAAAAAAAATTAAACCATGATTATAAAGTTAAATATTAAAAAGTAGAACTAACTAAAAGTAGAAATAAACATTAATCAGTGAGTTAATCGTTGGTTAAATTAATTGGAGTCGTTCTAAAATTTTATTTTTTTTTTCGAGTTGCCAGGACCGTATTTTCACGAATCGCAATATGACAACTGACAACTACGCACAAACATACTCATGTCGCCATTTAATTTTGGATACGTCGGCTGCGAACTACGCGTAGTCCATCAAATTTCCGCACAGTCCTCATAGAAAGCATCGTATCCTCTAAAATGAGCAAGCCAATGAATCTGTTGATCAGTAAATAGCTAATTTCATATCTTACGTTTATTACATTTCTATTTCTTTATGTGATCGATTGCCAAGTGAGACCATACAGGTGATACGGATTCTTACATAACGTATTTATTCGTTTCAGGCGTCGGTTTTAGGAAATGGTGCTACAATATCAGCGGATTTAATCAATTAGGTAATAAACAGGAACGTTTTACATTGTTAATTAGTTAATCACATGAAATCGAGTAAAATTTTTAACCATAATGTAACCTTATTGATATATTTCCTTGTGTGGAGGTTGATATTTTTAACAACTCGTTTTATTGAGCTAGTAGAGACAAACGTTTAATACATTTGAAATGTTATCTGTAGTTGTACTGTAGCTGCTTTCTCATGTATCTATTGTATTGGCTAAATTTTTTTTATAACAAATTTGATCAGTAGTATTCTGACATAACTAGTTAAATATATATATATATATGTAATTTTGTGAAGAAATTGATCCTAAAGAATATGATAATAAACCTGTTCTTTTTAGGAACTTCTTGTATAGTTAATTTTTTTCCTTTTTTCTTTGTACTGAAGAAAAGATGAACTATACACAGTGTTCACCTAAACGGATCTAAAGGGTGTGTTCCAAGTTATGCATAAAGCGCATGATGTATCGTTTTATCCTTCTTTATTATTTGATGAATGACAAGGACAAATGATGCATTATGCGCTTCACGCGTAACTTGGAACGCACCCAATATTCACAAATTATATCAATTGTACAGAAATTATTTGAATATATACTCAGGATTAATTGTAATTTTATTATAAAAATTAATTCATAGGTTTAATGGCGAATGATTTATTGAACGATGCAATCCATTCGGATGTAGCAGAAGCATTGAGACGCCTTCCTCAGGAAATTATAGATCAACGTAATTTCCGTTTAGTGAGAGCCCAACAGTTGAGTGCTTGTCATAGAATCTTGCCCAAAGAACAGTGGACTAAGTACGAAGAGGTCAGTAAATATCAGTTGACTGATCAATATTGCAATTCATCCAAAATTTTCTTAGCTAAAAGAAGAATTTTTTTTTACAGGATGTAGAGTATCTTAGGCCGTATCTCGACGAAGTTCAAAAAGAGATAGAGGAGAAAAAGAGATGGGAAGAGTCATAAAATGTAATTTAGCTTATGGTTACTATAGTAATGGAACAAAGATTCTCCGTTCTTTAATGCACATTTCATGAAGAAGAGCTGGTTTGTACATATTAAGATGAATAGAGATTAAATAAATTAAATTCGTTTGTTCGAAACAGTTGTAAGTATTCACGATGTCGTGTATTGATTATGTTACAACATCCGTTTAATTTCCCAAACGACCATTTCTAAATAATAAATTATGTCAAATAATAATAAGTCAACTTATAATTGTGAAAAAATATCTGTTAAGCCCGTGTCACACTATATATTAAAAATCGATGATTGCAAATTGAAGATTAGAATTCAAGCAATCAGAACAAAACTGATTAAAATTAAAGTCTGATCAAATTCTAATTTCTAATTCACAATCCTCAGTTTCTAGTGCGTTGTGTAACACGAGTTTTAGGAAGAAAAGGCACATGCTGCAATATTGATAAAATATTTACAATGTTATTGTTTAATTATTGTAATGCACATACTTTTCTCTCTAATAGCCAATGTGTTCTAATAGTCAATACAGTATTTGCATTCAGTGCATACTGATGTACATTGCGGCCGTTATACAATTGATGAAGATGTGTGTTTAATGTAATTGATGATAAAGATGTGCGTTTAATATCAATATATATATATATAAACAAGGAAGACCATGGAGTTTCGTCAATAGATTTTACTGTTCTGTTCGGTAAAACTTGTATTTATACTTTTATTTAGATCGGTGTACAATGCTTTTAATATGCATTAGTATGTTCAACCAAATTTGCTATAAATAATAACTTAGTACATTAAAATATTAAATGAGTTGCAGATATAGACGCAAAAATAATTTTCGATCGAAGATACATGACAATTGGAAAGAAATTGTATTTCATTATCGGTTGTTTTCGCGTTCACATGTACATCTGTAATATATTTAATATCTCTTATGTAAGTGTATATTGAATCACTTAGATCATACTAAGTGATAATTGAACGATAATTAAACAGTAATAATAATAACGTCGTTAGTATGTTTTTAAACAGATTAAAATAAAACATGAAACAAGTATATCTAAAATTTAAAAATACTCTGGTATTCATATATTATAAAAATATATTATAAAAGTTGATTTTTTAATTTCTAAGTGGACGTTCCAAAATGCGACTTGAGAAATTAAAAGAATGCAGTGTTTTATCTACTAATTAATTTTGAGCACGAAAAATATTGAAATTTTTTTAAGTCGTATAAAAGTATTTTTTTGGGAAATTTTATTATCACATAAGTTATATTTAAAAGTCACAATGAGGGTGATTTAAGAAAAATATCTCCTTTTTAGGGAATTTTTAGGAAAAAATTTACTGCAGTAAAATTTTTCAAGTTCCTATATTTTGCTATATTTTTATTTTTCAGCATCAAATAATGCATCATATTGTAAAATCATTTCATGCATTTTGCAATTCTGAAATCGATACCTCGAAACGTTAGTGTTAATGCTTTACTCGATTTTTCTCTTAGTATCCATATGAACGAATGTCTTGCATATCAAAAGTTGGAGAAAATGAGAGACTAAACGAAAATGCTCCAACGGAATTCGACCGGATCAGATCGGATGTGCCATTGGGGATCATTCATTGATCGCCATTAAGTTACATCATCTCTCACATACGCGCGGCACGCGTTTCGCGGGCAAATTGTCGGATCAATATCTCACCCCCACGCGGGCCTGAACTGAGCGGTATCGCCGAGAGGAGCGTGCGGCCGCTAAAGTTTCAAGGAAGCCGTCGTGATTGCATCGTCGTCTCGTCAGACGACGGAGAGTGCTGCTGGTGATCCTGTTGGTGATTCCGCTGATCGCTGGCCCTCCTGAACGTCAAGTGTCTCTCTCGAACGCGAGCGAGTTCGTTCCTGCCGGATGAGCCCGCGTGACCAGCAACGTTTCTCCAGCAACGTGCCGAAGAACACGACGCGCGCTGGTCAGCACGAAAAATGATTCGGAGCGTGGTAAATTGAATCATCTTGACATCAAGTCGCTATGAATTTATCAAGCGCGGCCGCTCGCCTTTTTCCCTGAGAAACGCTTCGACCGGTGGAGAGTTCGATCGAGAAATTATGGTCGCGTTGCACCCGGCAACAGTTAGGCCGATAGTTTCCGACGGTTTTTGTAAAAATCGAAGGGGATAATTAATTTGCGATACAATTGTGGCGTCTTTCCCTGGTTTCTGGTCGAAAATCGACTCTGGATGTGCCTATGAATGTTAGGCTTAATGAAGGCAATATGGGGGTTGGAATCCTTGTAAGTTCGATGAATCATGGGAGATTTTTACGAGGGCAACATCCTGAGATTGAGAAGATATTTTATGAATTTAATAGCCTTCCCGAATTTCGAGAATCTTAACGACGCGACTATCGGTTTCCACGTGGCTGTATCGAAGATCGAATTGCGGTGGATGACTCAGGGGTCGCGTTGTTGCATGATGGTTGTCAATTAGACAGCTTCGATCATTTTCATCTGTAGTCTCGCTGTTGTGAAATGCGCTCTCGAGATGATATTTCAGAAATTTTAGAAATATAATGAAATAAATTTTGAATATATAGTATAAATTTTAAATATATTAGAAAAAAGTATCAGAGGACAGCTCAAGAATAGTTTCGTCAGAACCTCATGGCGGTGAGAGGGAAAGGGAGGAAGAAATTAGGAGTATAACGATCGAATACTGCTCGGGGCATGCAATACTGCATAAACTGCATTCAGCCGGTACTACCAGCCGTTCGTACCTTAATTTGGAAGGAAAAATGTCGTAATTCATAAAGGCCTATTGTTCCAAAATCTCAAATGTTCTCAATACCGTGTGAATCGGCCAAATTTCAAATTAATTAGATAACAATTTTTTTTTTGTAATTTTTGTTAAATTCTTTTTCCGTTTTATTTCGAGATGCATGATAATGACTTATTTCTTTATTCTGTTATAGATACGTAATTTTTTTATATCTTATAATGATCTAGGCTGCGTTCCACTTGGCGCTTGCAACGCTGGAATTATTTATCCTTATTTATCAAATGTTAAAACAAATTCGCGAGCATGATAAGCACAAATTCCTAATCTATCAGAAGATACGGAACATACTATTCTTCTAATATTTCATATAACTAACTCATTTTTGTTTGAAGTCATTGAGAAACTTTTTTTTTGTGGTATAAAGTTTTAATGGTAATAAGTTTTAATTTATTTTTTGTTCTTTTTCGAAAAGATATAGAGGAAAAGATAATAATGTGTGAGGCCTTATTGTTAATGTAGCACCATTTAAAGCTCCATTTAAAATTCTGTTATAATTAACACTATTTTTTGCAAAAGGTTTTTAATTTGTGCTTAGATAGGTAAGTTGTGAAACAATTGCCGTCACGACTGACGCAACCTTTTTGTTGACAATTGACATTTATTACGAAGTGTATCAAAGTTTTTTTATGTGTCAAGATTTTCAATGTCAAGTTTAACGAGGTTTGACGTTCGTAAGTAATGAGTTTATACTTTAAATTAGTAAGATATTATTTTTTTATTTTGAATGAGTAAGAGAACTAGAATAATTGTATTTTTTCTGAAACATAACTAAATGTAAATTTTGTCAATGTTTCTATATTGTCTTCTAACAAGTGAGTAACGTGGGATTTTTAATGATAAACATTGCAGAGCATTGTCTTTTTGTTAACATGCAAGACATACACATTACTATCTTTTTCTTTAAAAGAAAAATTGACGATAAAAAAAATTGAAAAACAAATTTTTTTATTATCAAGTTATTAATTCAAAGTATTAAATTTTACAGTTATTAAATTCTAGATTTGAAGTATATATTTCAGGTAAACGCACGAAACCTACTGTGAGGACTGCAATCCCCTAATAAAAATCGTATACAGGGTGTTTCAGAAATAGTTGGTCAAATTTTAAGAGCATATTCTACTCATTGTAAGGATGAAAAAAAGTCATATATATGAGTTCGGAAACGCTTTCTTTCCAAGTTATAAATATTTTTTATTTACTTATATCTATATTTTCATTACAGAAATTGTTGAAAATGATCGTCTTTAAGGAAAGATTTGTTGATAGAGACATTGAGCTCCTCTGCAATTTAGCTCGTTCATACATGTAGATATCTGTCAATTCGATGTTAGAATAAGCTGCTAATGAATACTATCTTCACTCTTAAATGCTTAAATAAAGACTGATTCCAATTCCATACAGACCTATCTAATAACTTTTTGTTTACTTTAGAAGGTGAATAGAAGTACAATTCATGAAACATCGAAGCAAGGCTTGTCGTTGGACGTAAATACGTACAAACAAATAAGAAATGTTTATAATTAGGAAAGGAAGCGTTTCCGAATCCATATTTATATGACTTTTTTCATCCTTACAACGAGTGGAATATGCTCTTAAAGTTTGGCCAACTATTTCTGAAACACCTTTTGTATATCACCTATAATACATCATGCCAGAAATAATCGACGAAATCGTTTTGTATGATTTGCAGATGCGGGAAATACAGCGACCGGCGTATTTCCACACGAGGAAAACGCTGATAGAGGAGCATCAAGAAGACACGAAGATCGCGCGTCACAATCTCGATCTGAGGAAGAGCACGACGATCGTTGCGAGAATAGTCAGCCAGTAACCTTCCTCGTTTCTTCGAGTTATATTAGCTCGATACAGTTGTGCATCAGTCACGTATGATCACGTGTGATGAAATCACAATGTTAGTTAAATCAGGTGCTGCGCCAAAACACTACCTCT
Source organism: Mycetomoellerius zeteki (assembly GCF_001594055.1). Lineage (NCBI taxonomy): Eukaryota > Metazoa > Arthropoda > Insecta > Hymenoptera > Formicidae > Mycetomoellerius > Mycetomoellerius zeteki. Next base: position 21,614 of record NW_017257784.1, read on the forward strand.
GCTACATGTACAAAACTACTGAAGAATTGATCGTATTAGGGCTACAATGAAAAAAAATAGATACATTATTATATTATAAAAGAATTATATATATATATATACATTCATCCAAGTATATATAGAAAGGATATATTCTGATGGATAAGCGTTTACACACAGTATTGATATAAAGTTCTGTATCAGAAAAGACTCTTCCTTGCTACGAGGTCCTTAGTCGATTGACATTATTTGTTATGAAAGCG
>NW_017257784.1:21886-25231 GCF_001594055.1 Mycetomoellerius zeteki
GCCTATCAATTTTTTGATGGATACGCACGTGTAGTAGGAGGATAATTGCATATACACGCAACAAACACACGCATTGAAAGCTCAAGCAGAATAGATTTAAGTTAAAAGCGAGAACGATGAGTATACCATACGATGAGAGCTTAATCTGGATAGTAGTGGTCGGCTTTATAGTGGCGTTCGTTTTGGCGTTCGGTATCGGCGCCAATGATGTCGCCAACAGCTTCGGGACGAGCGTCGGCGCCGGAGTGCTTACGATATTTCAAGCCTGCGCCCTGGCGACCGTCTTTGAGATCGCTGGTGCCGTTTTGATAGGATACAAGGCAGGTATCGAGACAATGCCGGTTGTCGAATTTCCATAAATAAATAAAAATGTTAATAAATATAATATTGTATAAATCATCCTGGCGAAAATTTTTCTTAGTATTCTTCATATAATTTTTCAGAATTTCTATACAAATTTCAGAATTTTCAACATTTCTAATTTTATAATTTTTTTAGAAAAATTTTCAGACGTTTTTTGTACAAATTGGAACAGTTCAAGTAGACTGAAAAAGTCTATATCTTTTTTAGAATTTTTCACATATATGAATTTTGAAATATTTCAAGATTTCTCTTAATAATTTTAAAGGGAAAACTTTATAAAATTTGAAGAAATTTAAGATTTTTTTTAGAAGTCTTTTTACATAAGTTTAAAATATGAAAAATTCTTAAAAATGTTATGAGATATAAGAATTTTTTCTTCAGGGCAAAGGAGTAATATATAGTGTATATTTTTCAAAACTTATTTCAATCTCGTTTGCTTTGCTTCTGAAGGCAAAATTTGCATCCAGAATTTATAGAACAACCTGGTAGAAAGTTCGACTTTGGAAAATTGTTCTCACTTGATAATTTATTCCTCCGCTACAGGTCTCCGATACAATGCGCAAGGGTATACTGGATGTCTCATTGTACGAAGGCCATGAAAAGGAATTGATGCTAGGAGCGTTATCCAGTCTAGCCGGGTCTGGTATCTGGCTACTGCTGGCTACCGCATTACGACTTCCAATTTCCGGTACGCATTCCATTGTTGGTGCTACAGTTGGATTTTCGCTCGTATGCCGGGGTACCGCCGGGGTTAGTAGCACCACGACGCGTTGCGATTGCGTAACTCATGATTGTAGTAATTTAACTTTAAGCCGTATTGATGTCATAGGTAAAATGGATAGCTCTTGGTAACATAGCAGCGTCCTGGTTTGCCAGCCCCATACTTAGCGGGATCGTGTCCGTCAGTATCTTTTGGATAATAAGAAAAACCGTACTCCAATCTAACAAACCGTTCGAACAAGGTCTTCATATTCTTCCTATAGCGTACGGTTTGACCGTTGCTGTCAATATTATGTCAATTGCACTTGACGGACCTAAACGTAAGTATTTTGAAAAAATAAAGTATATTATTTTACCCCAAGATTCTAAATAATATTTTCAAGAGAGTAAAAAGAAGAAAAACTAGTATTAAAAAAATAATGTTCTTATGCAATAATTTGTCATATTGAATTTTTCATCTTTTTATTCAAGATGTCTTTTTTTTCATTTGTTAGTACTAATGATGGACAAAATGCCGTGGTGGATTAGCTTGATACTCGCGATACTGGCAGGCACATTTGCCGCGGTAATCGTGTACGTGCACGTGGTACCACGACAGAGAGCGAGAATACTATTAGGATCGAATGGCAGTGACGAGAAGGCAGCAGCAACGACGGCGACGAACTTTGGCCTCTGCCAAGAGAACAACGAGACGACGGCGTTGTCGGTGATCTCGGAGGCTCCCTGTGGCAGCAGCAACGGTAACGCTAAGGCCGACCTGGCTCCGAAGTTGCGTGGTAATAGCAGCGAGAGCCCATTGCTGATGGTCGCCCAAGCGGACGTGGAGAACGCGCAGATGGACGGGATAGCAGATGATGAGGCGCAACCGGAAGTATCGAGATTATTCGCCTTTTTGCAAGTTCTCACTGCGATGTTTGGCAGCTTCGCACACGGTGGCAACGACGTTAGTAACGCGATCGGGCCGTTGATCGCGCTCTGGGCGGTATATGCAGAGGGCTCGGCCCGACAGGAGGCCGAAACACCCATACTCATACTGTTGTACGGCGGCCTAGGTATTTCTACGGGATTGTGGGTTTGGGGACGCAGAGTGATACAGACGCTGGGCCAGGATCTGGCACGCATCACTCCCACGACTGGGTTCACTATAGAGGTAAAACGAACGATTGGAGCTGATTATTTTCGGAGAATTCTGCGAGAAACAGGGTTAATCCTTTTGGTCCCTGATTTTTATTGTACTGAAAATATATATACTTGAGTACAGAGATAAATTTATAACACATTTTATGATATAATGGAAATTAATAGATATTGTAGACTTGAAGGGATTAATAATATTCCATTTTCCTTTACCTCTTTGCTACATCTATTCATAATTGACAAGGTCAATTTCCTGTTTGATTTCATAGACTTTAAGTCTTTCTCTTTGTTGAACTATGTTATAATATTAATCGACATGAAACTCTTGATTGTAGGTGGGTGCCGCGGTGACAGTTCTGTTAGCAAGTAAAATTGGTCTACCTGTGTCAACGACGCACTGTAAAGTGGGGTCAGTGGTGTGCGTAGGATGGGCCTCGCGTGGCGGCGAGGGAGTGTCGTGGAAGCTGTTTCGCAATATCGCGTTCGCATGGCTGATCACCGTGCCGATGGCCGGATGTCTGTCTGCCGGTTGCATGGCCATTTTTCGCGAGATAATTAGTTTGTGATCTTTTGCAATTGCAAACGACTTAAGCGCTTTAGACGCAGAATACCATCCAAATACTGCTGTTGTCAATAAGTTCTGAACAAATAAATGGTCAAACAAAGAAATTTTCACCCGCTTCGTTGCTCACTTTCTCTCAAAGTTTAAGTTTTAATTTAAGGAATAACACCTATATAAAATTTTCAAAAAATCGATTTTTTTTTCTTTCAAAATACACTTTAAAGTCTCAAAAATGAAATGTAAGTGGTTTTATTGCGATACATAATTTTTTTCGAAAGTTATAAGTTCCTAAAAATTCAATTGTTAACTTAAAAGCATTCGCATTCAAAACTTTAAACGCGTTTTTCTCAAAACAATATTTTTTAAGTTGGCTAGCAGTAGAACTCAAACAATTTTTAACCTATTTACTTCAAATTTTAACAGTATATTTAACAAATCACATTTTTTAAAGAAATATGTAGAATTTTTTTGATAAGTTACAAATTTTTTGAGTTACAGTTGATTTTACTCGACTATTTTTTGACGAAAATGGAACTTTTTGTTCGTACTTCCGCCATTTTGTC
>NW_017257784.1:25270-28768 GCF_001594055.1 Mycetomoellerius zeteki
AAAAACGGCTACGTATTTCTGTAGATATTTGAGTAAAGAAAATAAAAATATTTGCTTTTTTGTTCTAAATAAAAAATTACGACACTTGTGCTGCTATTCGCGGAACACCATGCTATTTCGACTGTCTCCATCATATTGTGCAGATCCGCCATTTTGATAAATAAAATTCTGAAAAAATTATTTTTTATACTTTTTTATATGCTTAATAAAGTTATAAAACTCATTTTTTAATAGCACGATTCATTAAACAAAAAAAAATTCCTAAATGTAGGCCTTTCTTTACAGTCGATTACATAGGTGTTATCCCTTAATATATATTACGTTCAAACTGAATTAAATTTATTCAAATTAAGTATGTCAAGAAACAGATTCACGATAGAGAGATCTATAATTCTTTTCACGAGGGAATCGACTGCAGTAATACAGCCTCGGTGAAAATTTTTATTATAATTCTTTTTAATTGTATGTTTCTTAATTTTTTAATCCTATTTTACTTAAAAATGTACTTGTGCTTCTCTTTTCTTAAATACTTTATTGTCATTTATATCCTATTTTTATTTTGATTTTGTATATTTTTTAATTTATAAATCTATTCAAGTGCAAAGGACAGGCTCTATTTTTTTCGTCTTTAATATTATTGCTTCACGTACGCTATTCTTATCTGATTTAGTTTCTCCATTGCTTTTAAATTCGCTTGTTTGTTTTATTATTTAGTTTGTTTATACGAGTGAATTAATAAGTAATCTTAATATTTAATTTGCTTTGTATTTTTTTTTTCTTTTAATTGTGTGACTTTGTATATTGTATAAAAATAATATACAAAGTTTTGTTCTCTGCTGCTATATAATTTTTTCTATATAGTTACTGTACATTAATAAAATTATAACTTTTTAAAAAATTTCTGTTTTTTGTACGAGTTGAAATATATCTCAGAAAATAGAAGAGATAAGAGATCTTTTCTAGAATTTTTTATATATTCTAATTTAAGATTTCTTATTCTATAATTTCTGAAGAAAATTTATAAAATCTAAAGAAATTTAAAAGATTTTTTCGGAATATATAGAATTTTTTTTATCAGGATTAATTAAATCGATAGGCAGTCGCGTTGTTATAGAGATGCGTTTAAACAGAACCTCTTAAAATCAGCCTGCAAGTCGATCGACATATCAACGTTCCAGTCAAAGAGTCGTTCTTAGTTTCGATATATTTCATCATTGTTATGGCAAGTTTACCCCTCTTACCGGGATATACTTTTCGAGATATTACCGTAAGTATCCGAATAATTATACTTAATGTTTCTTTCTATTTTCACGTCATCAAGAGAATTACGTAATTGGAAGAATTGTATCGGCTATTGATTTCATATTTCCGCACGAGGGTATAATTTTCCAAATTAGTTTGATAGCTAATGAGGACGTATTGAACTTCATCGTTTTTATAAGGTCAAGGATTACAAATTGCCGCACAAACTCGACGTTTTAAATGGCTTCCCTGTGATACGCGATACCAATTACGGTATCGGAAGGAGATTAACGGATGCAGCATCCATTCGATATGCCGAAGGTCTAGACCCTGTGGAGTGAGTAACTGCGAACTTTTGTATTCGAAAATTACACATCGCATTTATATCAATTTGCTCTATAAAAGTATAATATATGTGTATAAAACTTTAATTAAAATGATTTTTAAAAAAGTATTTAAAAGTTTTTTTTATATATTAAAGATAATTTAAGTAATTGTTTTGCGATTCTGAATTTAATTTGTCGAATCATATATAAAATTTTATTTATTATTATAATCATCGGTTTTCCAATTTATTGGGAGATAATTAAAATAATTAATATTAACACCATACTATATTATTACTAATGTAGTATAGTGTTATAGGCTGCGTTCGGAAATGTTGCTCGGATGCTTCCGATGTCTCGGATTCATCATCTGTCCTCGTTTAACATTTAATGTTAAAGAAGGACAGATGACGAATCCGACAAGGGAACGACCAGAACTGTCCCTCATCGATTTTGATGTGCTTTGGATATGTTGTAGAACAAAAATATTCAAAAAATATTCGATCCATATTTTTTTATAGCGGCTTATCTCGAGGTTTAGGGGGTGAAACACTTGTTCTTAAAAATTTTTTTAATTTTGCCACCCTGATAAATGGGAATGGGGGTTAATTGAAAAATTTTATTTTTTAAAAAAATGAATACACTATTATATACAGCATAAAATACTGTAAAACTATTGTATAAACCATTTTTTTATACGCGGCACAGTTTCAAAGATATTTGCTGAAAACGAAAAAATCCATTTTCTTCAAGGCGGTGTTTCACCCCCTAAACCTCGAGATAAGCCGCTATAAAAAAATATGGGTCGAATATTTTTTGAATATTTTTGTTCTACAACATATCCAAAGCGCATCAAAATCGGTGAGGGACAGTTCTGACCGTTCCCTTGTGAGACATTGGGGAGGCATCCGAGTGACGTTTCCGAACGCAGCCATAATGTAATTATGTAATATGGTGTAAATTATTATTATTTTATGGAAAATAGCATAAAGTAAGTAATTGCATTAAATATGCCACGTGTATATTAATATTATTTAACCGCGATTAAAACAATTATCTGGCTTTGATTTTTATTGTTATTAACAGATATGATATATCGTCGATTTATGGCCCGGTGCCTTGCTACGTGTACCGACAATTTGTGCCTCATTACGCGGTGTTCGCACAGAAGTGTCTCCGCTTTAAAGCCTTCTTCCGCCAAGGAGTCTTCAACTCTCCGGACGAACATTATCGCGTTCGTCATGTAGACATTATCTATTACTTAGAAGACGACACGCTCTGCTTGATAGAGCCCGTGGTGAAGAACGCTGGTTTTCGGCAGGGTAAGCTGGTGAGACGTGACAAGATTCCGAAGAATGCCAAGGGAGATCTGTTCATCTGGAAGGATTTCAACGTCGGGATTGATATTTGTACGTTATTGATGATTAATCCTCTTAAATTGTCAATACCCGGATTCCCCTTTTCCATTCAACATCCGGGTACTGAACTATGCAAAGTCGCTAATTACAGCAATGTAGAGGTGCTATTTTATTTGTGTTTTTGTCACAAATGTGTGCAGGATAGAGAAGGTTCTCGGATCTCTCTATCCTATATATAGCCAATAAACAAGCTTGAAAAATTTATCGTAAAAACGCACGAATGAAATAACAGGCTAGTCTGAGCTACCCCCATACAGCACAGAATTTGCAGCAATATCGCTGCAATATTTCTGCAACATGCAATATTATTGCAATGTTGCAGCATTGTTGCTGCAACTTTTGTGTTGTAGGGGTCTGCGCCCTCCCCCTCCTCAGGTACCCAACGGGTATTGTAAGTTGATGAATGGACAGAAATTTTCCCCCTCTAGAAGTTTTCTAGAATTTTCCTCGGGCATCCTAAAGTCCGTATCAGACTACCGACTCTGCAAGCCGACCCGACTGCCAACTCTGGC
>NW_017257784.1:28851-41878 GCF_001594055.1 Mycetomoellerius zeteki
CTATAGAGTCGGTAGTCTGATACGGGCTTAACGGATGAACACGTGATGAATGTGTAGCGTGATTTCAGTTATGGTATCACAGTCTCGAATGAGATTTTCACGTGCGAGGTTCAATTTTCTTCAATGCTCGAAATTAATTATTTATAAGTAATAATGGAACAAATGGAGGAATCATCAGCGAGTGAATATGTAAAGTGAGCCATTTCAATGATCTACTTCCGGTGATGCATTTTGATACGAGATCCTTGAAGTTTCATCTTGAAATAATATTTCCGAGATAATTATATGTCTATCTTTATTTGTAACTATCTATTTCTATTTATTTCAAAGAAATTTTTAGAACGTGAATGATTTTTGTATAACATCTTTAAAAAATTTCAGACTGACGGTCAAAGAAAAGTATAACCACTGTTGATATTAAGTGGTGAGTCTGATTGTGCCGAAAATGGGCATGTGAAAATATCGGATGACGAATGGTTTCTGGTGCCACGATTAGAAATGTTTCATTACAACGTTTCTATAGATATACAGAGTGTATATACAGAACGACACCCTGTATATGAAGAAATAAACACAGAGAACGAAGAGACATCTCTATTATGTAATCGACTGTATTATATGATTTTGTTATTTATGACTGCATCGGTATTTTTTTATATTTTTATAGATCTGTTTAAACTTCTTTGTTTCTCTTTGTGTTTCATTACACTTTTTTATATTTCATTTGTTAGCTTAAAATTGTGTCTTCAGGATTTGTGGGAAATAATAAAAGCATTGTAATAAAAATTATGCATAAAATGAAAGTATATTGTAAATAAAATTAAAAATTAAAATATATAATTTTAAAATTTTATACACGCGCGCACACACACACACACACACACACACACAAAATAAGTAGTGTATAGTTGATCATAAGGATAGGAAATAGAAAAAATATGTGTGTAAACACATAAGAATGTATGAAAGGTATGGATGAGTTAAGGAGAATTGTAAACCAAGTCCCCTTCTTGGCATGTAAATACGCTGAATAAATATCCTATTCTATTCTACATATATATATATATATTATATACACACCCGGCATCCTTATGCATTGTTTACCAATAGACTTTTTTTGGAAGTATGTTTTTAATCATCAAATGTGAAGCTTCAGAATTTCTTTAATCAAATCGAAAGAAATTCTGAAGCATTTTATGCGTATGTGTACGCATATAACATGTTCAAAATAAAAATATTAAAATTTAAAATACCAAACGTTAAATCCTAACTATTGAAATATAAATACACACATACATATGTGTACATTTATATTTTATTAGATCGAACGTACAAATTATCTTTAATTAAATGAAACATATTTCTTCTAGGTATTTATGGCGTGGTTTATCACATCGTCGATTGTGACCCGTTTACCAGAGAGTTCCTGACGAGTCAAGGTATCGATGTCGGTGAAAAAGAAAATCTTCCTGCGGATCCTTACACTGAATGGCGCGATGCCATGTGCAGGACACCAACAGGGGTCACACGAGTGATGGGCGACGATTCCAGGCGACGCTTTCTCGAATACGATGGTATGGTGCTGTCTTTTGATGCAACATGGAATGGAGATCGTTATCGGGTGATGTATTTCCTGACGGATGACACCGTAGCGATCCGAGAGATTCACGAACCCAATGACGGCAAGGACGTGGCGATGTTGCTGAAACGAATGCGTGTGCCTAAGAACTGGCAGAATTTGCCATCTTGGCATCCGAGTATCTATATGGGATATGGAGATCCCGAGATCGTGGAGTACTATGCACCGCGAGATTTTAGAGTAAGGCCATTTCGGCTTATTTTAGTCTCATACATTTTAGTCTTATACATTTGTGGATGCAATATTGTACTTTAAATAAATAAGACTACAATTAAATTATAAAATCCACCTGTTTCGTGTTATTTGATTATAAAATGCAATCTTAAAATTATCTGAAAGGTGATCCCAAATAAAAATCCAAATAACAACAAACGAGTTTCTCTTTTACATTTCAAGATGATACTGAATTTGCAAATTAAATTTGTAAATTGATAAAATAAAAAATTTTAACATCGACGATTTCAAGGCGTAGCATAAATAAATTCAGTAAAATATATATTTACATATTTCTCCAGAGTAAATAAAAGCAAATGATGAACCATGTTATTACTTTGTTTTCAGGTAGGCGAAACGATCCTCCTATTCGGACGATGCTTTCTGCTGCATGACTGCGATGCTTTCACGCGCAAATATTACTCCGACATGCTAGGTACACCGCAACTGGACGCAATTCCGATCTCCACAAAAGTGGAAAGGTCAGCACCGAAGTACGAGATACCACCGCACATAAAGTTCGGCAGTCCCGAAGATACGTACGCTAGCTGTTTGTCGTTTATACCGAAGCCACCCAAAAAGAATGTCATTCGCCAGCTGGAAAACTTCCCGAAGAAGCTGCGCTACTCCGCGCGAATGGATGCAATACACCCAGAGGATGAGGGCCGTGACTTCGTGCTGGAGTACAGCCTAAGTCACGGTACCATTCAAATCAATGAGATCGAGAAACCAAATTCTGGTCGACGTGAGGGCTGCTTCCTATCCTCCAGATTGATTCCGAAACCATGCACAGGAAACGATAATCCGGAGTACTATACGCCGCAGGATCTTTTCATTGGCGCACGCATCAACGTGTTTAATCATCGCTTTATCATTACCGGCGCTGATCTATTCGTGTATCGCTATATTGACGCAAATAGCGATAAATTTTGCCAGAAAGTCTTGGAGAATCTGCGCAATTATTTTCTACGACAGGATATGCTACAGGACGACGTGGACGCTGAAGCTAGAAAGATACAAACGCTGGAGGATGAACAAAAGCTTTTCACGGATAATGTAACCGCGAAAAACATCGAGGATGATATTAGTACAGGCAAATGCATGGACAAAGAATTTGATATGACTGGTCATAAAGAATTGACAACGACTTAATTAATTAATTAACGCATAAATGGATTTATCGGCATTTTCAATACCGATGCTTCAACCTATGAGGTTCGCTAATAAATTTTACAAGCAATTCTTTTCGTCCTTTATAAAAATAGCACTGCCTTATATACAGAGTAATTCTGAATAATGTTAACAAAAAATTGTTTCCTTGAAATTCAAAATTTCTCTTTAATCAAAAGCAAAACATCGAATTATCAAGTTTTTATTACAAGTATTTTATTACAAGTCGATATGAAATTAAAAAATTTACTTTAAATGTAAAAAATCGATTTAAAATTGATTATAAAAAAGAACATCTACTTAGTATCGTTATAATACTTAGGAGTCTGTTTCCACATATTGATCAAGGAACATGAATTCGTTTACATTATTCAGTACCACTCACAATATAACGTTGCCATCATTGCAAAGAATGTTATTATCTAATGAAAAAACAGAGAACAGAGATGCGTTTAACAATAAGAATCATATCTCATGAAATGTCATCAAATGGTACAATAATAATGATCGTCGTAATCGTGTACATTACAGTAGATTAATTGTAATATTATTTCACTTTTCGTTATATTATTTTCAACTCATTTCTCTGTAGTCCATGAATAATATAATAATAGATGATATATTCGCAATACAGATATAAAATACGCGCTAAAATAAACGCCAATAATTTTCCGTATAATTCATTTTGTGAAGCATGATGGTTATAAATACAACTGAGGACGTTGTAACAAGCCCCTGCACCTTATTAACAATTAAGGGGGAATTCGACCCTTCTGTCGAGCTGCAGGCACCAGATTGAATGTTCATTGGTATTTAAAACGATATATAACCAATCCAAATGACACTTGTTTATAATATAATGTTCTTGTATAGATTTTTTCATTTTCAACAAAAGTTTAAGCATTTTACAAGGATTAGTCCACATATTACAGTTTTTTTTATTTTTTTCTTCTATACCGCGTTTTCTTTCTTTCCCTCTTTCCCCCCTTTTCCTCTTTATTCCTGTCTTCTGTCCTGTTTTATGATTTGTACGTTTAAGAAACACCTTTCGATGAATAGCACGCAACACCACACTATATATACTTAATAATCGTCAGGGAGTTAATCAAATATCCTTCGAAATAGTGCATTATCCTTCCGCTAAGGAGTTTCTCTTTCTCTTTCTCTTCTCGTCCTTTTCCTCAGAAGTTGCGGTTATATATTATTTTACCATGATGTCGACGCGATGCTAGTGTTATCTGATTATCGGATTAATCATTTTAACGAAAGAACAACACGGCCGAGGTCAACAACAAATGTTTGATCACAGGAAATCAGAAGAAGCCCATCGTGGATCCGGGAAAGCAAAGATAAGTTGTAGGACGTGATTATTAGTCGTAGCGTGCTTCCTTTACATCGATTACTCTCGTTAACAGCATTACGTCTCTTCAATATTAAGCGCTACTGGCGCGAACCTCCTCTACCACTACGACCACCACGCTCCTGCAATATAAAATAACATAATAATTATTAAATGATTGTAAGCGAATCCTGTTTGAAGATTTCGTAGTACAGATCGAAGAAAATTCAATAGGATCTACCTTGCGCTGATGCAGATGAGGTTGATGACCATGCTGATGGTGGTCTCTGGATATATCTGAGGCATGTCCTCTATTCCTATGATTAGAGGAAGAATGATGATGTTGTATAGGATTTGGGGCTTTACGCTGATCCTCCTCGGCTTGCCGGCGTTCGTAATGCCCGAAGTCGTCGAAGATGCTCGTAGAGTGACGATAGGTATGCAGGATGCGCAATACTGTGACACCTTTCGCGTGCGGAACCTCTTGTGCGTCTCGCGAGTTGGTCACCGGTTTATTCTCATTGTTCTCAAGCTTAATGTGTCGCAGTTGCACATTAGGAACATCCTTCACGTATATCCAACGGACGCGAAACTGACCCTTCCACTTGTCCTGAGACCAGACACTACTGTTGCTCTGATAGTCAACAGGGGAGACCATCTGCGCCATGCCGCAGAAATGACCGGATCCATTTACAGAGAAGAACAAATAAAGGGGCGCACCTTCGCGACTTGCCTCCCGGTAAGCCTGGTCCAACCGTTTGTTACCATGCTCCGTGCTGCACCAAATTTCATACTTGATGGACCGATGGATGTCGTCTTCCGAGTAAGATTTGATCACGAAAAACCTCGCGCCAGGCGCGGCTTGATCAAACTCCACGGGATTGTAATCGTTCTTTACTTTCAGTTCATCGAGAACTGGATGCGACTGGTTGCCCTGGACAAGTTGTTGTTGCTGCTGCTGTTGTTGCTGTTGATGCTGCTGTTGCTGCACTTGCTGATGTTGCTGCTGCTGCTGATGGTGGTGTTGATGCGACTGCTGATGCTGCTGCGATTGCGGCGGCATATGGATTTGCGTCTGCGACTGTGGTTGCGGGATCGGTGGGGTTGCCGTTACGGATGGCTGTCTGTTCCAACACGGCTGTGGGGGCTGCTGCTGCGGTCGTTGCTGCCTCTGGACGGGCGGCGGTGGCGGTGGAATCGGCGGCTGCACCTGCGGCGGCGGGAGTGCCGTAGGCGGCGGCGGTGCGGAAGACTTGCCCTCACCCCACGTCCCGATGTCCATATTATGTTTACCCGGTACGATAGGCGGTGGCGGCATGCCCGCCTTTTTCTTCATTCCTTGCGAGGATGAGAGTGGCGGCCCCGGTTTCGCCGGCTGGCTCGCCACACTTGCCCACGTTATCTTTCTCGGTTCCTTCGGCTCGGGCTTGATCTGCTGTGCCGTGGCCTGCTGCGGATGTTGTTGATCTTGCCGTGGTAACTCACCGCCACCACTGCCGCCGATCGACAGACCCTGGACGCCCTGCTCGATGGTCTTGATCTCGCCGGTACCGCTCGCCGCCGGATTAACATAGCTCTCGTTGCCGCGCGGTGGTTGATAGTAATCCTCGTACTTGGTCCTCCTTGGAGTGCCCCATGTATTGAAGTCGCCGTTGCCGTGGAAGTAGTTGAACGGCGGTTGGCCGAACGCGCTGAAACCACCGCCGGCTGCCGACGCCGAGAACATGCCATCCATGCTGTACGCATCGTGGCTTATTTGACCACCATAACCGGACAGAAAGGCGACTGGATCGGTACCGTTCGACCAGGTGCCATCACCGGCGCCGAAGGTTTGATAAGGGAACGAGGTACCGGCGTAGTACGGGCTGTACGGATCGCCGGTGCCGATCGGATAACTCGAGTGATGCTGAGCATTGTTGCCGCCTCGCCACGAGTCGAAACCAGTGTCCTCGCCAGCGGCATGCTCCGTTTGCTGTTGCTGCTGGTGTTCCTTAGGACCATTGCTCACTGTCCGAAACAGAACTGCGTTTACTCAGAGTTCAAAAGTATATGTAGCAATTAGGCACACGTGATAAGACAGCAGCCTAAATATTGCTTGTTCCTCAAATAGATTGTTAATATTATATTTTAAGACGGTTCCCGAAGTAAATATAAACTCGCATTGTAAATACTAGAACAGTACGATAAGATGATTTATAACTCTTTATTGTTACCTTACATTGAAGCTACATCATTCAGATCAGTAAATTAACAAGAGACAAGTACACATCCAATGTATTATATATAACTCGATAGTTACAGTTATATAAGTTGAAAGATTTGAAATTAAATCTAATGATAAAAAAAGGATCAACATTGTTGTATTCTAGAGATTCACGAGATTCAGATTATATAGCGCATTAAAATGTTTTAATTTCATTCTGGAGAACATTGTGACAGGGTTCAATTTCTTCATTACGCAGGCAACAAGATCTATTCTTCGGCTATCACAAACCTCACACGTTCAATGTATACACAACTACATTTCTCCGAGCATCCGAATGATTAACGTAGTATTATCCTCCAATAAAAGAGTTTGCTCTTCGCTGCTCTCAATTCAACTCGCGCGCTTCCTCTATGAGAGCTCTAGACGACGAGTAACAGCGAGGAGGAAGGTCGTCAGGGTGCGAGTTGCTGGCGGGGTTACTCACCTTGGTTGCCGGTTTGTCCTTTCATCCGCTGCATACCGTTGCATGAAAAAACATACAAAATTTAGAGAAGTGCCAGCCCTCGGCAGCGTAACGGTAGCAGGGGGGAGGCACGTGAGGAAGGGAGGTATGTGTCAGTTGTCCTGCCGCGATAGAGCGGCAACGGCAACAGCAACAGCAACGGCGTGACACGACACGGCACGGCACAGCACAGCGCGGCGCGGTACGGCGGTACGGCACAGCGCGGTGCGGCGCGGCGCGGCGCGTAGCGCGTCAACACAACACACTGACCTGGTTTGAGACAGCGCCTGCCAATCCGCTTGACATAACCTGCGACTCGCGCGGCTGCCTCGCGTGTCGTCGTCGTCGTCGTCGGCGGCGGGCGTCGAACGACGGCGGCGGCGGTGGCGGCGGCGATCGTATCGGAGGGGGACGAGCTAGGTTCTTAGGATGGACTAGGCGGTCGAGTCAAAGGGTGCACCGGCTGGGACGATCGCGAGCGCGATTGCATCCAGCGATCTCGTCCGCTTGTTTCTCTCTCTCTCTCTCTCTCTCTCTTTCTCGCTCGTTCGCTGATTTGCTTCCTCGCGGTAAACTCGGCTGCTTCGCAAGTTCGCACACCCGGGTTGTCTCACGCACGGCGTCCGCGATTTCGCTCTCTCTCTACCGCGATTCCCGCTGTTCCACCGCGCGCGCGCGTGCGTTCGCCCGACGTGGCCGTAGTCTCGTCGAGCGCGAACCAAGCGTGAGCAGACCGAGCCTGACCGCGCACCAAATGTCCCCGGCCCGCTCGGAAGTCTTTGACGGAGCAATTCGCTGCTGCGTATCCCACTAATCCCACTTGCGGCACGACGGGCCACCTCGAATAACCGAAGTCTCCGAACGGATTCCTCGGCTTCGAGCAACAACTACGTGACGTGCACTGACCTCCCGTGTCCACTCGCAAGCGTGCCAACCCGCGCTCTCGAACGAATGTCACCAGGCTTCCCCAACCAGACTTTGAAAAATCTGTCGTGGTAAGTATCGTCTCCCTTAATTACGTGCCTTCTCTTCCTTTTGAAACTTAAATATAGATTTGTCTCGTTTTATAAATGCGAAAATAATATTTGTATCAAGAATATATAAAAACACGCACACATGGAGCGTCTGATCTATAGCGTGAAGTTAGCTGTAGTGATGAAGAGCCATCTACGGATATATTCTTCTCTTTCTTTTTAAGACGATGTTATATATCTCTCTCGTTGTGATATAATATATCGTATTTAAATATTTAACCATCATAATTTTGTATTGCATTAGTATAATAATTGTATGTCTTTTTCTACCAATATAGGTTAACTTTAACCTTGATTTAACTCACTTTTTATTTTTTGCCAATTGCCGGTATTTATAATCCCGTTCTTATTTTAAGATTGTCTTAAGTAATGTCTTAAAATGCTAATATATAGTACTGTAATTGGATTATAACAGTTTAAGATAGCAGTTATAAGAACGGACTATGAATACTAGCCTAAGAAACAGAATAATATAAAGAATAAATTAAACTGAAATTAAAGTTAATCTACATTGATAGAAATAGACAATAGTCGTGTAGATAAATCCTAACGTAGATAACGAAAAAAAGAAGTTATAATAAACCTTTAGAAATTGTAAAATTTAAATTTCGATATTTATGATATTTTTTTCAATTATATTCTCTTCCGAATTTTTAAGAAATAAAATTCTTGCATTTTGTAATCTCACAGACATAGTTTTAAAAATTTTCAAAGTTGCGATTCTTGGAATTTTATAATTAATTAATGTTCCTTTTTATCTAATCACGCCTAGCAGTTTATTGATTTTTGAAATATACAGATTTTTCACTTTTTCGAAGTTCTAGGAAGTTTTCAAATTTTGGTTGGTACTATTTTTAATCTCTAATTATATTTCTATACTTATTTTTTAATTTAGGAGCTTTAAATTGTTGGAAAATTTCTCGTCGATAATTACTAACGATTACAGCACAATTGATCATATGTATTTTACTTAACAATTTTTTACCAATCGTGCTGTGATCATACCTTTCCGTATATAAAAATGCAAAAAAAGAAACCTGAGAAAATATAATAAACATAATAATTATAAACAGCGAGAAATTTTCCAATAATCTGAATCATCTGAACTAGAAAATAAGTATAGAAGCGTAATTAGAAGTTAAAAATAGTACTAACAAAAATTTCAAAATTTTCTCAATTTAATTTTTTAAAGGAAAATATAAGAGATTTTTGTTCCAATAATATAACAAAAATAATGTTTCACAAAATATATTAACACATATTCTTATTACAATTTCGAAAGCAATTATCTGTAAGTAATCTAAACGACAAAAGATATATAAGTACCAAAATAAAGTTAAATATAATTTGTCACAAGGAAGGTTTTCATGCTGACTTATGATGTCTTATCTAAGTACATATTATTCCTAATTACATAATTTTATACGATGTGCATTTGTAACGTTATAAAATTTTGGTAATAATAACTTTATTAATATCATTAGTCACAATATTAGATAAGATTACAATTCTAATTGCTATGGCCACAGAAAATAACTATTTAGGAATAAATCATACTATTTGAATTAATGTAACAACGAATATCATTTTCATGATATCGCAAAAAAATAAATCATTTCTAGGACTGTCATCATAATACTGAAAAGGAAAATTAAGATATATTCAATGAGATATTCATTTGATGAATTTAGTATACTAGTACATGCGATGACTATTGTCTGGTATATTCATCATATGAAAATTAACCCACTTTATTAGTTCCCCGAATGTTTTATATACATTAACAATAACGTATTGTCAAATTTAACAGAGTACACACATATTCTTGAAAATTAAGCGAGATTTACTTTTAATATGATAAGACAATCCGACCATCATACTTTTCATCTGTCTTCCTAATTATATAATAGAAACACTCACACGCGTATGCTATATCGTGTTCGCATCGTCGTTTAATCTTCGATGACTGATCATATGAGACTGTAATAAAAAGTCTTTGGTTATACTTTTTTACAGCAAGAATGACTCAATGCTGGTTTATCATTTTTTGTTTTAAGGAAATAAATATCTCTGGCGTTTTTCTTTTTTATTCCTTTCTTCTTTTTAATTTGCTTTAATTTCTGGTTAGCCAGGAGAAAGCTTTTAAAATGAAATATGCTACAGTCGCAATATACAGAAGCTTGTCTCTTTGTTGGCGATGTAGCATATCTAATTCGAGTGCCATCACTCTGCGGTTTAATTTACCTACTTGACGACGTAAGTGCTGAACTTCCTCATTGGGCGGCAGAGACACGTCAAGAGCATTAAAGGGCGTTTGTTCTCTATATAAAAGTACAACAAATAAGAAATAAAGTATTCTGCAAAAGATTCTATCCTAATAATGTCAACAATTCCGTACCTGACATGTCTTGTTATCTGTGTTTCTGCATTATACGTTTTAGGTACATCCACTGGTTTTGCAACTTCATTGTGATTTATAGGAGGGTCATCTTCATCCACTGCTGGGAAGTAGTGATTGTCTAGAGTCAAGATTCTTGGAGGTGTCTGTTGATAACGATAAATATTTGATGACAAATTGTCAATCTATAATTTTTTAAATATATTACCTGCACTCTGACTATAGCGGGCTCAGTGCGCATTACAGCATTTTCTAAAACAATCTCTGGCGGTGGTGCCTTGGTACCAACATGTTGCTCTTGTCCTGCAATTAATAATTTATATAAGATTATTACAAAAGAACCAGTAAAGTAAAATAATCAAATATTTCTGTCATTCAAAATAAAATCTCACCGACAACGAGAATTCTCTCTGGCACATGCATTTCAAGTTTATCCATAGCAGGTACTTGATTCCACGTAGCTCTATTTGTGATAGCAATGTCTTCGTTTGGATAATCTCCGTTTACACGAATGCTCTTGGGAACTCGCATCCGCGTGTTAATATCCGCAGGAAAGTTTGGATCATAAAAGTTGTCTGTTTCTCCATTAAAATGTGTTGGACTGTGCGTCTTTGACATTATAACTGAAATTGTATTTTTATTATAATGGCGATCGCTATATAAACTCAAGTATAATGTTATCTACAAAATATAAAAGCTTTATAGTCGGTGCTTAGGCTGATATTTATAGTTGATATTCTTATATTTAAGACCGTCTTATTTAATACAATCCTAAAATATTATAAGTCAATTACAGAACCTATTAGCTTCTTAAGACATTACTGAAGACAATCTCAAAAAAAAGAACCAACTGTGAAAATACCAACCTATGTTTTGATACACTCATTTTGATACATTGACACAAAAACCTTTATATATATCAGAAAAAACATACAAAATGAATGTGTTTTGAAACAGTGAATCCTAACATATAATAACAATAAGAAAGTTAGTTGATCTATTCCTTGTAGCTGAATTACTCTTAAAATAAAATAGATACATATTTAAGGTTTGAAATATGATTAAAGATATATGTATTTTAATAAGACATATATTTTAAATAATTTAAAATACATATCTTATTAAAATATATATATCTTTAATCCTATTTTTTGTCACTGTACTGAATTGTACTAAGTGTCTTCTACTGAAAAAACTAGTGCAACACTTGTGCACACTGAGTGCAACTGAATGCAAATTCACACATTTTCAGTGTTAATAAATAATTTAATCCTTTTAATTACATATTCTTTCTTATCACGATAACCTTAAAAGGATTAAATTGCACTAAATTGTGCATCAATGTTGCACTAATTATTTCATTTGAAAACGCTATGAAACTTTGACTGTTTAACATTCGGTAAACAAGATTAAAATAATACATCATGCAATTTATAGAGACTGCAGCTTTTCTATCTCGCTTTTAAATTTCAAATATATATCCATTTCTATTTTAAGTATAACGAACGTATATTAGTTCACAGCTATACAAAGAACAGACTTTACCTCAAGTTGTATAAAATAACAGTATTCTTTTTAAACTAGTTAATTAAGTGCACAATACAATATTTTCTTATCAACAATACATTTCATGCAAGCACAATCGTCGAGACACAAAGGTCAGCGTATAATCTTTCTCTTTGTTTTTTTTTTATCATTCACTCATCCCTGGCAAACATTAGATATACGGCTAGAAGTCGTTACCGAGGCTCGGGTTGCTCCGAAATCATCGGGGATTACATTATCATCCACAAAGCGATCATAAATAGATGTAGATTGTTAGCAACCAACCAACCTTGTTATGCGAGCATTTCACCATAAAGAAAAGAATATTTACCCTCTTGCAACTCGTGGTTCGTCAGATATAAAACCTCTCTCTGAAGTTCGTTATAAATTTGACGGGTTAAAATTCGAGCATAGGTTATGTAGCCATGTAGGACGACGTACTACGTAAAGAGGTCACGAATGATGCACTCATCCTAGAGTTCCTAGAGAAATAGAGAGTCTGGCCTAGTTTACATCGTGCATTTGATACGGATATTAACTAATAACTTTTTATTGAGTTATTTTAATTTCAGCGATACGTGAAAACATATATATAATATATGCATTTAATTAATCATTTTGATGCATACTGTACCAATTTAGTACATCATTCTTTGAATACATCGAAATTAAAATAATTTAATAGAAAGTTACTAGTTAGTATCCGTACCAAGTGCACGATGTAAACTAGACCTCTGTGGACATTCAACGGAAGTGCTCTCAAAATGGCGACGAATGTGTGTATGTGTGTGTGTGTGTGTGTGTGTTGATTGGCTGCTGCGTCATGGTTTTTTTTATTAATACACATCAATTTGTGATAAGTAATAGCAATATATAATAACCCTAAATCAATATAAAAATTAAATAAGTAATATTTTTGATGTGTCTATCTATAATTATTTGCTCTGAAAATTTCCTAACCTTTTTTTAAGTAAAAAAAAA
>NW_017257784.1:44135-44612 GCF_001594055.1 Mycetomoellerius zeteki
ATTTGCAAGAAAAATGTAAAACAAAAGTACAAACGGATATACAACCAGGTTTGTAAACGTTTATTAATGCCTACAAGCTAAATTTCAGTTTTTGAATTGCATACTTATGTGAGTTGACATATGTTACAGGTGGAGAGGTACAAAGTAGAATTAGAGAATTTAAAAGTACAATGTGCCTCACAAAAAGAGGAAATTCTCGACGAAGCAATAGCAAGCTTCTCACCTGTCATGAAGAAGTCGATTAAAGCATGTTGGAGATATGCTCGCTCCAATGACAAGCATGGAATGCGTTATACAAAAGACTGGATACTGGAATGCCTGCTACTAAGAATAAAAAGTCGTAAGGCTTATATTCATCTTCGTTCTCATAACATACTAGCTTTACCTACTATTGGAACGCTTAATAAATACATAAAAAACTTCAGCCCTAGTTATGGCTTTGACTCCAATCCAGCACTTTTCGCAATGTTAAAAGAA
>NW_017257785.1:0-3142 GCF_001594055.1 Mycetomoellerius zeteki
CTCCGTGATCGAGGGAGAGGATTTATCACCGCAGTTCGAATATTTTTTCCTAGAATTTATTTTAAAAAAAATTATTAGTTAATTCGTGCTGATTATATAACATATTATTCGTATTCACTTTTTAAATATTAAAGAGAAAAAAAAAGAGAGATGTTTACATTGAAAATTATGCGAAAGGAGATTCGCGATGTATCCTTCCACATCCTCTTCCTCATGCCCAAACATCCGCCGCATTTCCACGATTTCGGCGGCTATACGTAGAATTCGCTTATCGCTATTGAAGTATCCCAATTGATACAACATCCCTAATAGCGAATCCGAGCATTCACAGGAGTGAAACCGGTGAAAATCACGTAATTCTTCTCGGGATTATCGGATAATCCCGATAAAAATTTATCCGCGTTTATACGTGTATCAAGCATCGAAGCTAACTTGATATTCCTACGAATGATTACTTTCGTCATTTTACTTTGCAAAGTTGCCATTACACCTTATATACAACTTTACGTATGACTTTTGCTCGGCACACACGTGAGAAAAGATTCACGAAGTAAAACTCGAAAATGTATTTTTCTTAAGATGCAACATCTATTTATACGGAAAATCCCGCTTATCCCCATAAAAGAGAGGGGATGAGTACAGTAGAAAATTTAAGTTTCGAGAAAGTTGACAATTGAACAGTCTCATTGGGAAAAAATAGTTTAAAGGGTTACGGAAAAATGATTTATAGATTTACGTCTGTCGATGTAAATCAATTTATACCTTTATATCAGTTAACCGAAGAAAATCTCGTACAAAAAAGATCAATAGTGAAAATAAAATTTTTTTTACACATTCTTTTTAATCCTTTATATAGATATTTCGTCTAGTATAGATATTTTTTTTGTTTTTTTTTTGTTATCGCCCGTACGAAATATTTCATAATTTTTTACACATCTTAAGTTGGAATATTTCTTTGAATAATTTTTTTCAAATACAATACCTTTTTTCCTAGTAGAATTTTTCTTGTCCATCTCTCGTTGGATATGACGTGTCGCTCTAAATGAAATATTTATAACTTTCAACTTTCTGAAAATTACTCATTCTAATATTTTTTTTTGTACATTTTATTACTCGTGAAATATTTCTTTATTTGTTACTCTGACAAACGATTCAATAAATTCTTTCTTCTTTTCATAAAAATTTTTTTGTATCAGATTTATAACGTATGTTGTCCGACATTGGAATTCTTTAGAATTTTTTCGTTTAACGCCTGAATATTACAAGTTTGAACATGTTCGTGACATGATAGTGTATGAAATAATTTCGTTATTCGATCTTCTAGAAAATTCTTTTTTCTCAGAAAAAAAAAGGAGAACTGCGACATAGCATGTGGTGAGAAAGATTCTTTTAGAACGTTTTTCTAGAATTTATTATTTAAAATATTATTACGTAAGCAATTTTTTTTGTTAATTTTCGAAAAGTATATAAATACAAATCGCCTCGCACGGAGATACACTGCTTCATTCGAGTCTCGTCTTGCGAAGTGAGCACATCCTGAACAAGCAAGTGCAGTTCTGTGATACTTGATTTTCGTCCGCCACCAATTTGGGACTATCTATCTCGCTCGATATTATATTACGCTGAAATAAGAGGAATGGCCGAACAAAAAAACACCAATAATTCAGAGAAGAAGGAGCGGATTCACGAATATAGGAGGATCGCAATCAGACCGTGCAACGACGAGGATGTGGGAAAAAACAGTCAATTCCATATGTTACTATCAACATCGTATGGACTTAACAACTCCCATACGAAGATGGTACATGTGGGATTACAGCGAAGAGAAGAAGGAATCTTCAAGCCTCTTGTGAAATTAACTGGAAACACTGCGGATGGAATTTGTTTCGACGCAGACTGCTGGCAACAGTTTGTAGACAACATGGGTCTCATGAAGGAGTATTTAAACTACGATAGCAAAGTAAAACCAAACTCAATTGACATAAAGAATATCCTCATCAACTTTACCACTTCCTATGGCGCAAAATCGATATTGTTGGCATATAAAGGAGATCAAGAGGTACATCACTCTATGGGAAATAGCAACGGAGATCTTCGAAGAGAAGAGAAAACCTTAGCAGATTCAACACCACCGGCAAAGAAACGAAGAACCTACGCTGTGGTAATTGTGATGCAGGAAACTACCTTCCTAGGATTACAAAGTGTTGTAAAATGTATCAATGCACATTTCAAACATTTAGAATCTCTGTCGGATAACGTTAACAAGTGTGCGCAATATTTAATTAAAGAAATTGAACTAAAACTGCCTGTAAATTATGTTAATCGCGAAATCATAAGATTAATGCTAAAAGATAATTACGACGAAATCGCACGTGATGTACGTACACAAATTACTGACTTAATTTTTCTTCATCTTTTCGATTCATATTTTAACATAATATTTTTAGAACTAATTACATTACGTTATAACGAAATTTTACATTTAATTCTTTCGAACCGAGAATTGTAATTCGTAACGAATTATTATAAAACTTTTTTGTTTTATTCACTTGAATGAATTATGTATTTTCCTACGAAAAAGAATTTATATAAATACATTTTTATACTTTAAACTTTTGTTTATTTTTTACTCATGTACTACCTCATCCCTTTTACATTAGACTCCTTTTCTCTCGCAATTAAGACTTAGATAATGTACATTAAAAACATAAAATATAGAAAGAATTTTTCATTAAAGCAATGTCAGAATCAACACACAAAGACGTCACGCCGCATGAGCCGAACATGCTCGTTCCTGTTTTACCTCCCCTTTCTCCCTAGTGAAAGCAGGAGTCTTCCGAAAATTCTCGTAAAAGACCTCGTCTTAAATAATAAGAAAAAAACCCTTTCACTAAGGCGTCAACACGTCGGAGACATCGTGTCGCGCCAGTAAAAAATACAGCACAAAAAACTGTGCATATTCGCTGACCGTCCCTTCCCCCTTTGCCCACCCGTAACGAACAAAAGTTCTCGGTCCTACTTTTCCTCGGTTTTCCTATCCAGCATTTTACCGCGGTATTCTTCCATGCCGACACCACCCTTTCCAATCACCACGCGGACAGCTATGGCCCGAGCCAATCACCACGCGGACAGCTATGGCCCG
>NW_017257785.1:3278-3498 GCF_001594055.1 Mycetomoellerius zeteki
GGAGCTGAAGTGGAGGGGGTTTGTTTTGACGCCGAGGGGGAGTGGAGGGGGTTTGTTTTGACCGGGCGGTGCTTCCCATATACTACTTCGGTGGAGTGGCCGGCGTGGCGAAAGCGGTAAACGACAGCAAAGCCGCGCGACGTCAGCTCGAGGAGCTGCAACGTCACGATCGCGCGATGGTACACGGTCGTGGACTGTATCTCGCTCCGCACAAATACGG
>NW_017257786.1:0-653 GCF_001594055.1 Mycetomoellerius zeteki
CAGAAGGTGGTGCGGTTGGGGCATGTTACACACGCATGCGTAATGTTTGAGAATGTGTAGTGTTGAGAGAAGTATTTCATGGTTGATAACCTATGTTCTGTAATCTTAACCTGAATAGTCAACTTTAGTGATTAATTTCGGATTTCTGCACACAGGATCATAGTGGAACTCTTCATGTAGTATAGAACGACAGGACGCTTGTCCCAACTTGTCCTAAATCCGTTCGTGTCATCGAGTGTTGGAGCACATGAATCCAACTGCTCCAATCGCCATCTTACCGGTGATCCACGGTGATCCAAGTGCTCTCTGAGTTAATTTGGAGTAAGCGACGCGAACAAACCTCTGATTTATCAGAGAGGCGCAACCGGCTTAAGTCAGTATGACAAAGGTACTAGCGAGAGTACTAAACCTGGCTGACATGCTATGAAACTACCTTTAAACTGTCAAACAAGATAAGACAAAGTAATATAAAATTATATTTAAATGAATCGTACCAATTCTTTAGAGGGAATATTTATGTATTAATAAGTCAGTTGATTAATTATGTTATTATATTATAATCGCTTTTGCGTATCACCATAACTTCTTAATTTGCACTGCTGTTAACGGAGTAAAACTTTACTCGATGGTAAAGATTCTCGATAAAATTATTC
>NW_017257786.1:932-9479 GCF_001594055.1 Mycetomoellerius zeteki
AGGCTTTCTGTATAATATCAGTAATTACAATTTAATCAGCATGGATACTGTTCAAGAGCAAGAATGAGATAGAGTAAGATAGAATGTATAGATAAAATGAAATAGAAATATGTCATTAGTACTATAAATAGTTGCCAAGTCATGTGATTGCAACAGCGAATTAGAATGCGTAACACCGGTTGCGTCTCTCTGATAAATCTAGGACTCTAGTATGAACGAAAGCATTAAAATCCTATGGTTGAACTTTACCGACATCGGCATAAATTAACGGTTACGGCCATTATAAATCAGGCTTAACTGATTAGTTTTCTCTGCTGAATGCAGCCATTGGAACATGTTGGATGCGATGCGAACAAGCCTTTGGTTTGTCTCTGCCAGTGGCTGCGTTCAGCAGACGCAACAGTTTTGCAACCGTTTTATGATTGTCTGCTGAGATAGGACCATTCTTCTAGATCTAAAAGTATGATCCAATCAGAGCGAAGGAAACTTCCAACAGTTGCAAAACAAACGTTCTGCTGAACGCACCCAGTATTTGCTTACCTTCCTTGTCTCCCGGGCCGCAGTTTCCACACTTTTTTTATCAGATGTCGCTGCGATCAACGAAGCTCGCTTGCTCGCATAAAATCTGCCATTGTGATTTTTATAGTTTCGTTAATTTTTCGCTGTGTGCAGTCTGCTACCCATTCATTCTGATTACATATTCTGAGTAGAGCGCCGTGCTCCTAATTTGTTGATTTTAACACTTGGGTAGCAATTCTTGTCACAAAAAGAAAAAGATGAGTAAACATCATTCACACGAGTTGAGTGAACATCCGGAGGTTCAATGGGCTCTTGATCTGCTGAAGCCAGATCCCAACTATGAACCCAGTGTGCTGTCGAAGTATTCGACAGAAATAGTACTTATGTCAATCGGTTTCGCGATGCCGTCTACCTCAAATATATACAACAAGAAGCCGTTCTATGCCGGTGAGTGTATCTCGATTTCTTCAACGATCAGTAAAACGCGAGATTTCTTATTTTTGTAATCTGAGCAACTTATTAATCTCACAACGTGGTTATGTAATGCAATATTCGGACAATTATGTGGACAAGCATTCTATTTTCTTTTAGTGTCACGTGTGTGTGTGCGTGTCGCACGCGTGCGCAAGCACACACACACATTCGGCAGCAAAAAAATTTGGTAATTATACAGCCCCCGTAGCTCAAAAATAAAATTGGGCTTATCCGACACGTATTTGCATGAAAGAATCTAGTAAAAAAAGCGTCGCTCTATTTTGCGAACCGAGATATTAATCGTTAGAATTATAACAAACGCCTTATTTCATAATCAATTTTTATTAAAAAACAAAGAACGGACTAAATGTGCAGGAGGACACAATTATTAGACTTTTATTATATTATGATCTATTTAAAAAAGTTTGACATTTCCATATTTTATTTCCTTATGTTATTGTAATTTATACATGTTTGTATTTATTTACTTATTATTATTTATACCCGTTATATTACTTATGACCACCAATAATCGGTTTTGACCTTTCACATACTCTCAACCTCTTGGTGCTAATACGTTTTATTTAACAGATCATTGTTAACATTATTACGTAAGTTTTTTAACTAATTTTACTTATAATCTAATAACTTATTCGAAACTATTATTAAATTATAGATAATTTGAAATGATTTGAGTATTCTGTTAGACAGACAACATTGAAATCATATTATGAATGTATGTTAACGATGTTAACGATATTCCAATTCTATTGTATTCTATCTCTCATATTTAATTATACGAATGGATTTTGTCATTAATACACTGAAGAAGACTCAATCGAAAGAGTAGAAACGTCTGTAATTCTTTTCAAGATTAAATATATGAATTTACACACGTCTAACCTATGTTGGCTCGCATTGACTGATTTCACATTTATCCTTGGATTTATTCGTCGAAGCCTGTATCAATATTAAGAATTGTTAATCGTTAAAGTTGACGACTATTCTGGTTAGGAAGCGTGGTTTGATACAGGTTTCAAAGTTTGTACGCAAAGCAAGATTTAATTAAAAAGAAAATAACTGGTTTTACGAGAGAGGGGAAGGGAAGCAGGATTAGAACCCTTCGCACATATATATCTGTCACCGTCTGTACTTAGTGATTATGGAGGGTTCCGTCCCCTCTCTCTCCTCCTCTTCCTCCTCCTCCGACCCCGGGCGTCCGAAAAGGAGACGATTTGAATAAACAAATTAATAGTTGCTTTCCATTTGCACTGATTCTCAGATAATTCTCACTTATTAAACTATATAGACGTCATTACTCAGTTGAATGTGCGTTCCTTTTGCATTCTGATAAGTGAGATTCAACTGAATTTTTACTTATAATCTGCACAAGAGATCGAGACCGTGTGCTTTCGTAAACTCATTTCAAAGTGAGGTTATGAACCTGTGTTGACATATGATAAGTGCCATGGCACACAAAAAACTTAAGCAGTAAAACGTAAGTAGTAGCGAATCCAACATGTTTGCGTCGTCTACAATGAACAGTAGCAATAGAGACTGTAAACATATCGGGAGAAAGTTGGTTTTCCAACTAAGCCATTAATGGTTAGTCGATGAACGTTAAATCGATGTTGATTCAACGTCGATTAATGGATTTCAACCATTTCGCTTACGGACTTACTCTACGCTCTCTTACATCCCTAGCTACAAGTGAATGATCGATCAATATAGAATTAACGTCAATCGATGTTGAATTAACATTGACTTGACGTCGAGCGACGTTGAATCAACATTGACTTGACGTTCACCGACTAACCATTAATGGTTTAGCTGGAAAACCAGCTACTCCCGACATATTTACAGTCTCTACTGCTAATATTCATTGTAAACGATGTAGTTGGTTTCACCCCCATTAAACAGTAAGGAAATCAACACCTCCATTAACCTGCATCCCCTACCATCGAAAATCAAATTCACGATAGGTCAAAAATTTACGTCTTATAAGTTAGCAGAACAAAGTGAGCGGAATCGATTCTAACTAACATTTTTATTTGTTGCTCATTTGTTGCTAAAAAGTTGCCAAAGAAAAAAATTTGTTGCTCTGTCGGTTTATTTAAAAAAACGATGTTTCGCTAAAAAGGAAGATTCAGTTAGCGGAACAATACCTACAACAAAGCCAATCTACGCAGAAATAACTTAGGAATTTGTTGCTAATTTGTTGCTAATTTGTTGCTGCCGAAATAACTTTTTTAAATACTTTACATACTAAAAAAGTGTAAATAACAACGAGAAGCCTCAGCGTGCGGGCGGAAGAAGAGTAAAGTACCAGTAAAAGACTTGTTGCTCGCTTAAAATTGATACTGCGATGTCGTCCGAATTAGTTGCTCTCGAAATATGCAATTTAACAATTTGTTGCTCGCAAAATAAGTATAAATAACCACGTAAAATCTCAGTGTGCTGGCGGAACAAGAGTAAAGTATCAGTAAAAGATTTGTTGCTCGCTTAAAATTGGTACTAGGATGCCGTCCGAATTTGTTGCTCTCAAAATATGCAATTTATTATAGCAATTTGTCGCTTGCAAAATAAGTATAAATAATTACGAAAAACCTCAGCGTACTGGTGGAACAAGAGTAAAGTACTAGTAAAAGATTTGTTGCTCGCTTAAAATTGGTACTAGGATGTCGTCCGAATTTGTTGCTCTCGAAATATGCAATTTAGCAATTTATCGCTTGCAAAATAAGTATAAATAATTACGAAAAACCTCAGCGTACTGGCGAAACAAGAGTAAAGTACTAGTAAAAGATTTGTTGCTCGCTTAAAATTGGTACTGCGATGTCGTCCGAAGGATTTGTTGCTCTCGAAATATGCAATTTAGCAATTTGTTGCTTGCAAAATAATTATAAATAATTATAAAGATTGAATTGCACGATCCAGAATCTTAATCGTCTGAATTTTTCTATTGCAGAATTCGGTTAACCAAGAGAAAGCTACTGAGGAGTCTTGCCACACTCCTAAGTAGCTTTCTCTTGGTTAACCGAATTCTGCAATAGAAAAATTCAGACGATTAAGATTCTGGATCGTGCAATTCAATCTTCTTCCATTAATATATAGTATTGCGGTTTGAAAAAATTACCAATTCTTGAAGCACCGATCGATCAAAACTATCGACTATTGCTATTTGAGCAGGCGTTGCGTTTTCATCACGATTCTGAAAGGAGCGAAAAATATTAATCTTGACAGTGATAGGTTAAAATAATGTGGTTAATTTTTGTCGAAAGTAATCTTGTACAGTGATTTTC
This sequence comes from Mycetomoellerius zeteki, assembly GCF_001594055.1. Lineage (NCBI taxonomy): Eukaryota > Metazoa > Arthropoda > Insecta > Hymenoptera > Formicidae > Mycetomoellerius > Mycetomoellerius zeteki. The sequence goes on from NW_017257786.1 coordinate 5,225, forward strand.
GTCTAGGTGGGTTGATTCGTGGCGGAGGGTTGGGCACATCGAAAAGCGTTGGGACTGCATTCGGTTTAAGTTTTCTCCAGCCATCAATGCGGTGGGCTTCGAATTGGGAATCTTCAAAATGTACCTTGAAACAAACAAAAAAATATTATTAGCGTTGAGTATTAGGCCATTGTGTGATATGATAAAAAAAATTATATCCTTATTTTGATACTTACCTCACACAATCGCGAAGAGGTGGTCGGTGTCCACTTATCTCGTCGCATATCGTCAACCCATTTTGTCCCACGTTTATCCTTCGGGAACGAGAAGAGCTTATAGCCCTTTTCAACCCGATTATTGCAATTAACTGCGGCACAGCCAGGCATTTTTTAAATGCGAATACTTATGCCCATATACGATTTATTTCTGCAACAAGAAAATAACGTCTTGAGGGTTATCTTTCTGAGACATAAATATTTGCAGATAAAAAGAACAAATTTCTATTCTGACACAGAAATTAATTATTTTCGTGTTTGTGTGAATGTCTTTTTTTTTTAAATGGAAAAATATATACTTTTTGGATTAAATGTGGCGACTTTCGATCAGCATTATAACACTCGCTGTAGTAACACTCGCTGTAGTGGCACTGATTTGGCAAGAAAAAGGCGGATAGGAATACCTATATCTTTAGTGTTCTAGTATAATGTATGCACATGTAGCCATAGGCCCGTATTCAGAACGCGCTTTTATCTCTGAAATTCTATAATATGCGTGACGTAAAATAATATAGTATGTTAGCGCGCTAACATCGTAAGCGCGTTCTGAATACGGGCTATAGAGCATGAAAATGTGACCGCAGCACATGCTTTCGTCGTAGTATTTCGCAGCTGTGATAGATTTCCTAACCTCGATAGTCGTCAACTATCTCGCTTCGCAGCCCGCAGGACAGTCTCACACTTTTTTCTGTCAGATTCTTTCATTTTGTGCAAAAATGCGTCGAATGAGCCTTCATCGAAATCGGAGATGAGACAGTTTTTCTGGATAATTACCAAAATTTTTATTGATAATAATGATAATAAAATATAAACGTATTTTGCATTTTCTATTTAAGAAATGTGAGTCGTATAACGACTTTTGTGGTTTCTGCTTAAGAGATACAATACAATTCTGGATGCTGAAAAAGAAACATAAAGATAATTTTATTGACATTTTACTGTGAATAATTGTGAATAAATGTGAATAATTTTATTCACATTTTATTGACATTTTAGTGGTACTTACAAAGGTTTTTCCTTGATTTATTGTACACAAATTCATTGATTAAATCATTAAAATCAAGATTTGTCAGTAGTTCGCTCTCTTTGCTAATAATGTCAATGACGATAGTCTAGTATCAGTCATTGTGGATCATGTGTGAAAATTGTGTTTTATTTTACGAGGAATGCAAAATCAACATTTTTAATTATTTATTTGCATTCGATTATTTACTTTTATCAATGAAATACCATTTTAAGCTGAGACTAAGAGGCCTTCTAACAAGATGGAGCCTGAGCCTATAGTCCCCTTAGCCCCCATGCCCCCCTTAATTCAGGCCTGGTGAAAAGAATAATCGACTATAATTGATCAATTTCTTATGACTTAAAATTTAAAGATTAGGTAATGACTTATTATAGAAAGCTCATTACGTCTCATAATTTTGTCTGTGGTAACCCTTAGCCCGAATCTCCAATGGATTTTTAAGCTTTAAGCCATAAGAAATGGACGAATCATAGTGAATTATTCTCCTGACATTCAATTCTAATTGATCAATTTCTTACGGCTTAAGGTAAAACATCTATTATAGATCCAGACTTAGCAGAAAGGCTGACAGGCATTCTACAATAAGCCATTAGTCATAAATCAAAAGTTAGAAACTGAAAATTGACTAATCACAGTCGTCAATTTTTAGTTTCTGACTTCTGATTTATGACTAATGACTTATTGTAGAAGGCCCTAAGATTTATGACTTATAATCTTAAGACAGTGTTTTATGACTTAAGTCTTATGTCCTTAGTAAGTTCGGATCTACAATAGAGTTTTAAGCCTTAAGCCATAAGAAATGGGCGAATCACAGTCGATTATTCTCCTCGGATTCGACTGTAATTGGTCAGTTTGTTACGGCTTAAGTTTTAAAACACCTGTTGTACACTCGGACTTACAGCACAGTATATACAGTAGCGCAACTCTCACGATTTTACCGTGGATAAAAATGAACTGCACATGCGCGAGCGAGGTATGTAACCAATCAGGGCACTTATATTCCATCTCGCTTCTTCTCTTTATTGTCGCTGTCTGTCTGCGCTGTTGAAATGTCCATATAAGGGATTTAAATAGCCATTTAATGGAAAGTGACAGTTTTGATTAATTATAACTGATTAGTTTTCTCTGTTGAATGCAGCCAATGGGTGCATTCAGTATCACGATCGCTCACTGAGCACTCAGTGAGCTCTTGTATCTGTTTGGTCTATATTTTTAGTTCTAACGGAATATCCCAATAAGATGCAAGCGCTCACTGAGCGCTCAGTGAACGGTTGTAGTATTGAATGCACCCATTATCAATTAGTTAACATAATAGGTACGTTTCAGCGGAACACAACAGTTTTGAAACCATTTTTATGATTGTCTGTGTGCTAAGATAGAATACACCAATCCTCTAGATCTAAAAGTATAATACAATCAGCACAAAGAAAACTTCCAACATTTGCGAAATAAACGCTGAACGCAGTCATTTTTTATTCGTTTTTTAAAATAACATGTAACAGGTTTAATATTGTTGTGATTTGAGATATAGTAACTTGAATTAGTCGAATAACTGGATTTTATCTGACAAATATAAAAAGAAATTAAAAAATAAATTTAACATCGTTTTTTTAACAGTAAAGAATATTTCAAATTGGAGATTAAGTAATATCGATCAGTTAAAATAAAACGGATTGTTATATTATTATTAGTTCTTTTATTGTGTTTATATTTTGTAACTCTATCATTGCAAATAAAAAAAGGTTAAGTATAAGTATGAATCTCCTTATATTTCCTGAGAAATAAATGTATATCTATCATGAGGAATGCCAACGTTTCGTGAACCTTGCAGTTCACGAAACGTTGGCATTCCAAGAATGGATCTAAACACGGAGGAAACCCGCGAAACTCAAGATTGTCACATAGGTAACACCCGTGAAAGCCTCAAGAATAGTATATCTATCATGTTTTATTTCTATTTTATTTTCTGTTTTAAATATAATGTATATTGTGTAGGTCTGTTATTTTTCGAAGGTTCTGAACTTATTGCATCAGTGTACACCAGTTCAGAACTTATAGTGGAAAAAGAACAGACCTTATGCAATAAAGTAAAAAAAGAGAAAAGGTTACAACAGAGAGAAGAGATGAGATGGAATATCAATGCCTTGATTGGTTACATACCTCGCTCGCGCATGTCCAGTTCATTTTTATCCACGCTGACATCAAAGGTGCCGACAGAGAATTGCGCTACTGTATATACTGTGCTTACAATCAAGGAGAATAATCGATTGTGATTCGTCCATTTCTTATGACTTAAGGCTTAAAAATCTATTGTAGATCCGGGCTTACACACAAGAACTGTCTTATGACTTAAGATGCATTCACGTGCAAGCGTTAAGCATCAAGCAGTGGAAGCAGCAACCAATCAACGAGGCGATTTTTACAGTGGCGTAAAAAATATTTTTTACACCACTGCCCGTATCGCCCAGGTGATTGGTTACTGCTTCCGCTGCTTGATGCTTGACGTTTACATGTGAATGCACCTTTAGTCTCGGTCCACAACCTTGCTTTACCCCGGATCTACAATAGCGTTTTAAGCCTTAAGCCATAAGAAACAGGCGAATTACAGTCGATTATTCAAGAAGAATAATCGACTATGATTCGTCCATTTCTTATGGCTTAAAGCTTAAAACCTTATTGTAGATCCGGGGTAAAGGCCGTCTACAATGAGCAGTAGCAATAGTGGTAGTAGAGCTATAATGCGTGGTCTACAATGGGCAGTAGCAGTAGTGGATTAAGAAGTAGACATTAGAAGTAGGCTGTAGGATTAGGGTCTCTTTACGTCTGAGTGTCTACAATGACTTAAAGACTTGCACCGATTTGTCTCCATGCTTCGGTTTTCACATTGGCGTTGGCATATAATTTTTCGGTCTTATACAAAAACCGATTGCACCGGACCACGGCAATTAATTCTCGGTTAATCCTTATTTCAAAATCA
>NW_017257786.1:9685-22496 GCF_001594055.1 Mycetomoellerius zeteki
CCAGCTTGCTGCGACGTCTTACTGCTTCATCCGCTACTACTACTGCCCATTGTAGACCACGCATTATGCAGACATGGAGTTTCATGATAGTTTTGGGCGTGATTTTGAAATAAGGATTAACCGAGAATTAATTGCCGTGCAATCGGTTTTTGTATGATAAGACCGAAAAATTATATGCCAACGCCAATGTGAAAACCGAAGCATGGAGACAAATCGGTGCAAGTCTCTAAGTCATTGTAGACACTCAGACGTAAAGAGACCCTAATCCTACAGCCTACTTCTAATGTCTACTTCTTAATCCACTACTGCTACTGCCCATTGTAGACCACGCATGACGCATTAGAGCTGCCGCACACAAAATTTTGTAATGCGTCGTCTACAATGGCAATGTCAGTAATGGATGAGGCTGTAAGAGTAAGAAATTGACCAATCACAGTTGAATGTAAGAAGGATAATCGACTGTGATTGGTCAATTTCTTATTCTTACAGCCTCATACATTACTGATAATTACCCCGGATCTACAATAGGGTTTTAAGCCTTAAGCCATAAGAAATGGGCGAATCACAGTCGATTATTCCCCTCGACTATAATTGGTCAGTTTCTTACGGCTTAAATCTTAAAACACCTATTGTAGACCCGGACTTACTGATACTGCCATTGTAAACGATGCATAACAGTAACCTTAAAGCGTCGTCTACAATGGGCAGTAGCAGTAGTGGTAAGGCTGTAAGATACAATGGGTGCGTTCAGCAGAACGTTTGTTTTGCAACTGTTGTAAGTTTCCTTCGCGCTAATTGGATCATACTTTTAGATCTAGAAGAATGGTCCTATCTCAGTAGACAATCATAAAACGGTTGCAAAACTGTTGAGTCTGCTGAACGCAGCCAATGGCTAATTGGATCATACTTTTAGATCTAGAAGAATGGTCCTATCTCAGCAGACAATCATAAAACCGTTGCAAAACTGTTGAGTCTGCTGAACGCAGTCATTGGGAGTAAGTTGATTTTCCAGTATAAGGGTGCTGTTCCATTATAGTCGGATTTTGGAAAACGGAATCTCGGAAAAGTAATAGAGTAGGGATCAACCAATCAGAATTATTGAGATGCATTACTGTTCGTCTGCATATACATATACGTTAAATACAAGATTATTGGAATTGAATTTCTATACGTATAAAAAGAAATTCATTATTAATAAATAATTGTTCGATAAGTATTCATTTTTTCAGCATATAAATATAACCATTTATATCGTTAGGAATGAAATTGAGTGCTTGTCGGTCCGAAATTTTTATGGCTGGGTTCCCCATGGAGCGATTTTTTCGGAAAGCGGACTGTTATTCTAACCTCAAACCATCTTTTAACTTAAAAGATTCTTTCATTACCTTTTATTATAATAAAAAATATATCGAAATTTTATTTTTTTGTGAATGTTTCTACTATATAATAATTATCTTTTTTCATAAAATATTTAAAATAGTTTTTCTGATTTTTCACAATTTCGAAAATATTGGTTCATTGGGAATCCAGTCACAAAAATTTCGGACCGACAAGCACGCAATTTTATTCCTAACAATATAAATAGTTATATTTATATGCTGAAAAAAATGAATACTTATACATATTAATGAATATTTATCGAACAATTATTTATTAATAATGAATTTCTTTTTATACGTATAGAAATTCAATTTCGATAATCTTTAACATATATGTGCAGACAAACAGTAAAGCATCCCAATAATTCTGATTGGTTGATCCCCACTCTATTACTTTTCCGAGATTCCATTTTCCGATATGTCATGGGACAGCATCCTGGGCGTAAAAGTGAGTTTGTAAGTGAATGGTTGAAATCCATTTCCTACGTTCTACTCTCTTGTTGCTTACGAATTTACTCTATGTCCTATTATACCGGAAAATCAGCTTACTCTTGATGTGTCATAAGTTGTGATTAGATTATGCATTGAAGATTGAGATCGAGATTGAGATTAAGATTGAGATTAAGATTGAGATTAAGATTGAGATTAAGATTGAAGCTCGACCAATGAGAATAGAGCAGGTCGAGATTGAGATTGCAGATTGAAATATAGGGCTCCGTCTATTTTTCCAATCTTCAATTTTAATTTCAACCAATAAGCTTCCAGTATTTCAATCACATGACTAATCTCATGTGACTAACCTCACCAAATATATTGGGTGCATTCAATACTACAATAGAGATGGGCATAGCGGAACATTATACTGTTTCAAAACATTAGGAACAGTCACTCTAATGTTCCGTTCAGAAAGTTTTGTTCATTTGTTCCGCTCTCTTTTAGTAGGATGGCGCAGCCCTACAAGTCGTGAACGTTCCATTCACTTTGACCGGATTCTTTTACTGACCAAAAAATTCGAAACGTCATGAAAAAAATTAACGAAACTAGAGATGTACTGTTCAGAGATATTTCGTTTACTTTGAATGGATCTTTTTACTTTTTTACTAATCTGTGGCTCGAGAGGTACGTAGTACATAGATTACATCGCGCATCCCCTCCTCTCCAGAAAGAATGGTTGCGTTCGGCAGACTCAATTGTTGCGGAGCGGATTCGTGAGCGCTCGCTGCTATTGGTGTATTCTTTCAGGTCATCCAATAGCAGCGAACGCTCACGGATCTGCTCCGCAACAGTTGAGTCTGCTGAATGCGACCATTATAAATCATTGAGCGCAATTTCTCTTCCTAGCGGCTAGTGATGCTCACACATAATTACTTTATTAAAGTAAACAAAACATCAGAATTTTTAGATTTCAATTTTTATTTTTCAAAATATTTATTATCTCATAATTGCGCAAACAACATTCATTAGTCACTACTATTATAGTATTTTCAATACAGAATATAATTAATTGTTAAACATTTTATTTTAAAAATATTATTTTTTGGAAGACCAGAATTACAAAATAAAGTATAATAATAAAATATATATAATATTAAAGAAAGTAAAAAATACTTTCTCTTGTAATATCGAAGTATAAACTTTGATTTAATATTACCCATTAATATTAATTAGAAAAAAAAACAGTTTTATTCAATTTATCATTCTAAATTGCTATTTAAAAATAAAATTTGCGATACCTTATTTGCACTTAATCTGCATCTTTTTTCTGTTAAAATTTGTCCGGCTTTGGAAAATAGCCTTTCACAAGATACAGAAGTGGCAACAAGACATAATCTTTTTAAAACAATTTGATACAATCTTGGATATATATATTTTTTTTCTTGCTACCACATCAAAGGATCTTCCAGTCTCCCGATTAAAGGTTCTTGCAAGTATTTATCCATTTCAATAATCCCAACTGCCGTTGGATTGTTTTTTTCCAATACCTGTTCAATTTTTTTATCGAACTCTCCCCACAAGACGGTAGAATCTGCATCTGTATCTTGACTTTACTATCTTTTTTATGTGATACTGGAGTTGAAATATTCACAGTAGCTAATTTATTTCTCATTGTATTGTAAGTAGCTTCAAATTTCGATTCCTTTGTGAAGCCATGTTTTTTGAAACGAAGATCTAAAAAAGTAGCCTGTGTCAATAAATCATTGTCTGCAACGTTCTTGAATCTTCTCAACATCTGTGTTTTTAAAGTAGTCACCATAGTTTGGCAATGCATATTTATAGTAATATCTTGTTGATATTTATCTAAATGTTTATTAATAGCGTCAACAAATAAAATAACTTTTGATAAAGAAACAGATTTTTCGGTACTTATTTCTGTTGTTGAAAATTTTTAATACATCGTTTAAATTTTCTAAAAGTTTCCATTCTTCAGAAATAATAGTATTTAGTTCATTATTTATTAAAGCAAGAGTTGCTATAACAGCATCCTTGTTTGACAGAATCCGAAAAATCATATCATACGTGGAATTCCACCGAGTGCAAACTGCTTTAGCTTAAATCGTGGTAAATTCATTTGGTCTTGCATAGTGTGTAACTTGGTCAAAGCCTGAGAACTTCGTTTAAAATATTCCACTATAGATTTTACTTTTTGAGTTGTTTTAATATCTTCTAATCCCGTTTGAACCACCAAATTGAGCGTATGTGCAAAGCATGGAATATGTCTCCAGTCGCATTGTCGTATTGCACTTACAATATTTGCAGCGTTATCACTTACTGCTGCAGTAATTTTATTATAAAGGCCCCATTCTTGAGTCACTTCCTTTAACAAATCTGACAAATTTACTGCCGTGTGGCTTTCGTCAAATCGAATACAAGATAGTAGATTAGAACATAATTTAGTTTCTTTGTCAAGATAATGAACAGTAATTCCAATAAATCCTTCATTATTTATTGAAGTTCATCCATCAGTTGACAAACTGGTAATGCTTCCTTTAATTTATCCAAAACTTTTTCTTTTGTGGTATTCATGAGTTGTGGAATAAGACTGAATGAAATGGTTTTCCGAGATAGTAATGTGTATCCAAGACATAACATTCTAACAAATTCTTTAAATTCGGTATCTTCCACTAATCTGAGAGACTGATATTCTTTTACTATTGTTTATTTATAGCTCAGGAATTTGTCAAGGTGGATTAAACAGACTCGAAATACGGTTTCTTTCTTTAATTACTCGCTTGCGTACATACTATCGTACAATGCTCTCACTTGTCGCTACAGCGTATTTCCTGCACGAATTGAATTCGATCGTGTTCGCTCGTGTGTGTTACAACGACCGCTCGCTCATTGCGCCACACTGGGTCAAGACGAAACTAAATAATAAGGCCGGTAAAACAGAAACTAGCACAAAATCATCCATCCCGGCTACCTTGAGGTATACCTTCAACATAACTAAAATAAACTTAATGTTTAAATTTACATCGTGATCGTAATATCGGAACAACAGATGTGAATATACTCTGAGTACATATAAGGTGAAATTAACAACCACATGCAACGCACAATATCGTTAATTAATTGGCAGCACACATATTTTCGGCAGTGAGCGTTGGACGATTCCTGTCGCAGTTTTTAAAGAAACCATTCGAACTAGACCATCAGGACCCGGATGCACTTCGCAAATTCTGCCGGTACGCCATTTCAGCGGAGGCAAATTCTCGTCGCGAATCAACGCTAATCTGCTCGTCTGAATCTCGTCATTGCATGCCACAGTTTTCCACTTGTTTCGTTGTTGCATTTGAGTAATGTATTCTCGAGACCAGCGTTTCCAGAATGACTGCTGCATGTCTGGGTGTCAAAACGTTCAACTCCTCTGGAGAATTGCTTAAGGGACATAAAGGCCGTGAATTAAGAATAGCTTCGATTTGTACAAGTATCGTATACAATTCCTCAAATGGCAACAACGTATCATTGATGACGATTCTGAGATGAGTTTTTACCGCCTTTACGTTCGCTTTCCACAGTCCTCCCATGAGGGGAGTGAAGTGGAAGAAATTTCCACGATATTCCTTGATTCGATGCGAAATTGGTGATCTTAGCTTGATTTTCGGGGTGTGACAAGAATTCACTAACCTGTCGCAGCAAGTTGCTTACATCCAGAAAATTCTTTCCGTTGTCTGACATAATGGACTCGCAAATCTTTCGTCGAGAAACAAATCTTTTAAGCGCATTCAAAAATATTTTAGTTGTGAGGTCAGAAACCAATTCAAGGTGTACTGCCTTAGTGGCTATGTAGACAAAAAGACATATGTAAGCCTTACTCGATTTATTTCTCGAGAGTTTGACATTGAAAGGTCCCGCATAGTCGACACCGGCGTGACGAAAAGCTCGTGACGGAGTGACTCTGGAAGCGGGCAGATCAGTTGTATTGAACTGCGTGGCCGCGATCGGAAGCATAAAACGCACGTTTTAAGTATTCGTTTGATCGCGTTTTTAGCGTTTACTACCCAGTATGCGGATAGTGGTTAGCAATAACTGTGGATCTATATGAAAGTGCTTCAAGTGTAAGTCGTGTATGATTAAGTCTGTCAAGATACCGTTAGTGGACAAGAGGATTGGATGCCTTTGTGTGTAGGAAAGCGGAGCATTCCTCAACCGGCCACCGATGCGGAGTACTCCCTCCTGATCGAGTACGGGATTAAGCGAAAGAATTTTACTGTGCGAATCTACCACCTTGTTTTTTTGTAGACGATGTAGTTCGCAAGTAAAAGCTTCCTTCTGATGACGTTTTATGAGTATAGTCATGGCCCTTTGTAGTTCATTAGCCGTGAGTGGCCCACAGAGACGCTGGGATGCTGATCTTGATAACATGTAGTTTGTTTTGAATCTCATACTTGCGATTATTCTCTTGAGCTTGCTCAACGATGAGTATCGATTGATAATGTCGAATGAATCTTCTTTGTGAAGTAAAAGACTGAGTACGTGCTTCAGGTATCTCTGTCGGTAATTGCCTTAAAGATGCCGGCCATAGCGAAGAGTTGGTTTTCAACCAAGGCGGTCCTTCCCACCACACTGTGGCGTCAAGCAGCTGGTCCGGCATTGTCCCACGCGAGATTAGATCAACCGGATTGTGGTCCGAACGTACATGGTTCCAATCTTGTTGGTTGGTCAGCCGCTGGATCTCTGCGATTCTGTTACCAACGAAAACTTGCCACTGCGATGGTTGGCCTTGAATCCATGCCAATACGATTTCAGAATCTGTCCAGAGATAATATTTGAAGATTGTACATGTGAGTGCTTGAGGTACTCTGTACACTAGATTGGAAAGAAGTGTAGCTCCACAGAGTTCAAGTCGCAGAAGTGTGATGGTCTTCAAAGGAGCCACACGTGACTTCGCTGCGAACAGTTGTGCGTAAATCGTTCCATTATCGTCAACGGATCGAAGGTAGATGCACGCGACATAAGCACTCTGAGAGCGTCGCAGAATCCATGAAGTTGGATATCACTTGGACTATGTAAAACAGCGTGCCGCGATATCGCGATTTGGTTGATGATTAGCAGCTGCTGAAAGTATGACGATCATACGATCCGAAGCGTCTCTGGTATAGGTGTATCCCAGTCTATTTTCAATTGCCAAAGCGACTGCATTAGAATTTTAGCTTTAATAGTAACCGGTCCAATTAGACCCAGCGGATCGAATATTTGCGTGATTAGCGATAGCATAGCACGTTTGGTAACAATTCCTGGTACAGAGTTACTAGTTGCTTCGTATCATAGCAGGTCCGCCGTTGATTGCCATAACAATCCCAAAACCTTTGCGTCCGTTAGTCCATAGTGGTCTAGGCACTCGTCCTGACCGAGTGAGACGTTTGAACGAAACTTAGACAATTCGAATCCTGCGGTCATTAATATGTCGGTAACCTGAGTTTTGATTTCACGTAGTTGTTGCACTGAGGCTGCTCCCGTAATCATATCATCGACGTAGAAGTCGTGGGCGATAATAACCGCTGCTTGAGGATGTGTCTTCTTATGGTCGATCGACAATTGCTGTAATGACCTTATGGCTAAGAATGGTGATGGAGCTACTCCATACGAGACAGTATTTAAGCTGTATGTTGTGGGTGGTTCCTCTGGGTTGGATCTCCACAGTATGCACTGATGCACTCTATCTTCCGGCCTTATTCTAATTTGTCTGTACAACTTGACGATGTCACCCACCAAGACGTAAGAATGCAATCGAAAGCGTATGAGGATTTCGAACAATTCTGATTGAATTGTAGGTCCCACCAGCAGGCAATCATTAAGTGATTTTCCAGATGTCGTTGGACTGGATGCGTCAAAAACAACTCGAAGTTTGATCAAGGTTGAAGACTCTTTGGTCACCGCATGATGAGGTAAATAATTGATTTTTTGATTGTCAGTAACTGACAGTGTGGACATGTGACCAAGGTCAATGTAGTCCATAAATTTAAAGTATCTGGTTTGCAGTTCGTGATCCCTTAGGAATTTACGCTCCATGCTGTGTAGTCATCTCAACGCGTTTGCCCTGGATTCACCTAGAGTGCTAGGGTCCTCACGAAGTAGCAATGGAACGAATCGTCCGTCTTGAGTTCGGCGATGTTCTTTCTGGAAGATATCTTCGCACATAGATTCTTCCTTGCAGAGTATTCTTGTAGTAGACATGTCTTCGATGCGCCAAAATCTTTCGATTTGCGCCTGCAACTCTTCGTTTTGTACAAATCCACATATTGCAAAGTTGGTGTGCGACGACGCATTGGTTGGTGATCCGATTTGGCCACACAACAATCAACCCAGTTCTGTGGATTGTAGCACTGGCTGTTTCACTCCTAGCTGAATTCTGTCCGTTTCCAAGATGTCCCAGAAGACCGTTGCTCCCAATAACAAATCCACGGCATGCGGCGTGTGAAACGTCGGATCCGCTAATTCATATGCTGTGGCAAACTTATGGAGCTCACGTTGATGGATCTGGTTGGGATAGGACGTGTGACTTGGTTAACAACGAATAAGTTAATGTCTGTCTCGTAAGTCGTATTTGAAGAGACTATTGTGGTCCGCACCGTTTCGTTGTATTTATCTGAAGACCTAACCTTTGACATGTTTCGTTAGTAATAAAATTTGATTGCGAGCCATTGTCCAACAATGCACGCACTTTATGAAGATTACCCGAATCGTCGCGAACATACACAACAGCTGTTGACAAGAGAACTTCCGATTTAAGTTTGTTAGGTCCGACCGCCTTCATCGACACCGACGATGTAACCGGCGTCTCGTATGCTTGAGTCTTCGCTTTAGAGTCGTTTGAACTTGCTGATGCATTGTTGGACGATGCTACGCCTTGAGCATTATCGTTAGATCGCTCGTTGATGTGAAGCAGAGAGTGGTGTCTCTTTGAACAATGTTTGCATTTCCGTGACGTGCATTTCTGTGATACGTGGTTTGAGTTTAGACAGTTATAACATAGGTTAAGTCTTTTGGTTTCAGCCCGTCGAGATTCTACAGTTAAGTCTTTGCAAATTTTACAAGCATGTAGTCGATGCATTTGTTTACAAAGAGGACACTCACCTGCTTCGTTCGTACTTACATGTGCCAAAGTCGTATTCCGATCTTTGTTTACATTCGTTTTTTGTGTCGTTCTTTTTACAAGGGTATCCTTTACCTGTGCTGGCTGAAGAACTTCAAGGAATTCGCATCGGGTATCAATGAATTCGATTAATTGTTTAGTTGTCGATAGTTTCTCCTGGACAACCTTCATCTCCTTCCTTGTCACTGAGTCTAACTTACTAGTAATCAAATAAATTATTAGAGTATCCCATTTATCTACGGGTTCTTTCAACTGTTGCAGCACTCGCAAGTGCTTTTGAAAATTATCCAGCAACGCTCGCAATAGCTCTGCAGATTCTTTCGGTATTGGAGGTGTACTGAATAACTCGTGAGTACGAGGGACACTACTTATATTTTGAGCCTTGGCAACACTGAGTGTTGTTAGGTGCCATTTGACGTTTTCACTAGAAAGTTTGACATTTTTGACCATAACCTTCTTCAGAACGTTTTGTTATTTGAGCGCGATTTGTATTGTTTACAGTCACTTGAAAATTGTGTCTCAGCGTAAAAATGGAATTAACTCGTGAAAATTTTCGTGCAATGATTTATTACGACTTTCGACGTGGATTATCAAGACAGGAGTGCATCGATCAACTTACTTCCACTTTTGGCGATAAAGCCCCATCCTTTGCCACTGTGAAACGCTGGTATAACGAATTTAATCGTGGTCGCCGTTCGCTCACCGACGAAAGTCGTGAAGGTCGTCCAAAATCAGTTGTGTCAGAAAACATTGATGCTGTGCAAAAACTAATAATGCAAGATCGTCATGTGACATACTGTGAGATTGAGACAACCTTAGGCATTAGTTCCACCAGCATATATAAAATATTGCATGATCAGCCGTGAAAAAGGTTTGTTCTCGTTGGATTCCTCATAATCTGACAAAATCTCAAAAAGATGCTCGTGTTGATTGGTGCAAACAAGTGGTTCGAACGCATGCAAGTGTATAGATCATATTTTGAAAAACAATAAAGTCATTTTCAATGACAAATTACTGTTTTTTTATTATTAGGCTCAAAATATAAATAGTGCCCCTCGTATGATGATGAATAGTTAAACGCAAATTAGAGAACCTGTTGGTTAATAGTTCTATATAAAGCTATATTATAATTCTCATTTGTCGTTTGCAACGACTGGACTACTTGAGATGCAGAACCTGATAGGGCAGATTTTAAATAATTAAACTTCTGAACCGCGTTTAGGTTAGGATTATCATGAACCAATGCTCTGAAGGTGTCGTGAAATTGTTGCCATTGTTCATAACTTCCACTGAAATTCGACAAAGCTATTACGGGCAATCGCACCGGCAATTTATTATCAATCATATTCGACGCGTTTTGAATCACATTTTCGGCTTGAGAGACGGAACAAGGCTCTATTTTATTAATTCTGTGTTGCGCGAGTTTCGATCGTGCTGCCGCTTGAACTGCAAAAAAAACTTCGAACCTTTCGCGATCTGCGACGTCTGGCTCGGGGAGAGTTGCATCGATTTTTGTTTGTAGCGCGTGATACTCATGCCACAGGTCGTTGTATTTTTCTAACCTCGCTTCTAACACCAGGCGATTTTCCACACTGTTCCACAATTTTCTAGGAAGATTTTGAATCTAGTCTTTAAGCGCAGCCTTTAAGCGTCGTTCGTTGACGCTTCAACTTTAACGTTTCCGTCGTACCTACGCTTACAATCTAACCTACCGGTGTACAGGAGATGATTGTCGATAATATCGATAGTGTCGATTGTCTATAAGATCGTTGTATAGCACCGTGGTAGCTGCGTCGTGTCGCGCATGTGCAATGGCGTTTACCACCAATGGCGTTGTTTGCTCCTAGTCGTCGAAGATGAAGGGAAAATGGCGACTATCTCCCTTTCCAGCGTGTTCCTCAGCTCTCGTTGTCGAGGATGTGGACGGAGAATTGTCAGATCAATCTTCAGCCAAAGCGATTTGTACTTGCCGAAAACCAATGTCGTTTTTTTTCTCTTAGCTGTAGCTGTTCTCGAAGCAGTGCACTGAGCTTCTAGAATGTTCGATGTCCGGTATTTTGAGCTTTGCTCACCTTGTTGTCGTTACCATCCGGTTCGAAGGACCAAATTGTTTATTTATAGCTCAGGAATTTGTCAAGGTGGATTAAACAGACTCGAAATACGGTTTCTTTCTTTAATTACTCGCTTACGTACACATTATCGTACAATGCTTTCGCTTGTCGCTACACCGTATTTCCTGCACGAATTGAATTCGATCGTGTTCGCTCGTGTGTGTTACAACGACCGCTCGCTCATTGCGCCACACTGGGTCAAGACGAAACTAAATAATAAGGCCGGTAAAACAGAAACTAGCACAAAATCATCCAACTATCATTTTTACTAATTGGTGATTTAATGATTTTGCTCTGTTTATACAGGCTTATATATTTGTACAACTTGCATTTCGGAAAGTGTTTGCTATGTAAGCTTCTTTTTCATTGCAATCATAGTGGTATTTCTATCAGTTGTAGATTCGGTTTCATTTATACCAGATATATTTTTGTTTTGAGACTTTAAATCATCTGCATCTGTTGTATAAAATTAGAGTTAGACATATTAACCCATTAACACCCAAAAATCCCGTTTTTTCAGCTCATTTTCAAACCTCATTCTTATAACTAAAGAGGAGAAATTTCCAAACAAAAACCATGTTTCCTACTAGTTTTGGGTATGCTCTTCAAGAATCCGTGGTCAAAATTGAGTTTGCTTAAATAGAAAATCCAATATGGCGCCGGATTTGCAAAAAAGTACCCAAAAATTTAGATTTTTTTTTCGTAATTTTTTTGGGTCAATAGAGTTTCGAGACTCAATCCTAACTATAATCAACGGTGATCAGAATAGTTGAAGTTTGAGGAAAAATTTTTTTGCCGATCTCAATTGGCCATAACCTTTTCAAAATGGCGGATTTCCCATATGGCGGGCATGAAATTTTGAAAATCTCACAGATTTCCGTAAAACTCTGTACTCGGGGGTTTTCGTGGTCGTTGATTACGAATTTGAAATTCTACTCTCTGCGTGACCAGAATTTTCTGTGAGAAGTGTGCATTACCATTCTGCAATCCATGTTTCAAGAAGAATCATTGAAAGGATTTATATTCCAGTGAGAGGCAAGGGGACTCACTCTAATCAAGCATCCCGAAGGAGACAAAATTCTACCACGTCCACGTCGTTGTCTCTGGGTCACGCAGAGAGTAGAATGTCATAATCTAAAAAAATACATTAACTTACCCAGTTTGATATTAAGTACATTTTCCGAGACATTTTCATTTTCATCCTTTTCTTTATTTTTGTATGCAATTTTTACTGACGGTTTGTTTTTAAGATGTCTGCTCAAATTTCCTGTAGAACCACCTTTAGTACTTAATATTGTAGAGCAAAATCCACATTTTACATTGTTCGAGTCAATTTCGGTGGAATGGTGCCAAAGAATACTTCTTTTCTTAGTACTTAACATTATCGAACGTAACAGATAGGCTGCGTTTCGTTATTCACTGTCAGTACTGACAATATGACGTCATAAAGTAGTACTGCAGAAGCGTTTTGAAATTACTAATAGTACTTTTATGACGTTACAACATTGCATAACGAAACGGATCTAGTTTAGTAGGACTGTAGAAATAAATAATTTTTTAAATTTTGATAAAATTTGGAATTATTAATTATATTCATATCTTTGCGTGCTTTTTTTGCATCTACTTTATTCATTAATATGTCATATTAATATGTCATAACTTTTTGACATTATTCGTTTCGACATCTAAAAAACAAATTTTTTCCTGATTTCCCATTTCGTTGAATT
>NW_017257786.1:22893-24768 GCF_001594055.1 Mycetomoellerius zeteki
CTCTGTCATAGCCCGAATTTCGCCATCTTTTTACTGCGATTACCTGACCTCGCCAGTCGCAGACTAATAGAAATAGGAATGACGCAAAAATTTATGACTTCATATAAATGCAAAAGTATATTGGAAGTTTACTGCGATATATTTTGGAATGGCATGTGCAATGCTGCCAGTACTGATAGTGAATAATGAAACGCAGCCATAGTCTGTTTTCTGTTTCTACACTAAACTGTTCTAAAACTCTTTCTCGTTTTAAACAAATATCATACGTATATCTTTCTCACTTTAAGTTCCAAAAGTGTGTACACTAGTTCAGCCACAGAAAACAGACCTAGAGATGTAATTCCGTCCGTATGTTCCACTCTCAGTATTGTTAGTAATGTCAGTAAGATGGCGCAGTCCCAGTTTCTCGATCTTACTAATCCATCTTAAGGTGCCATTTTATGCAGCGAAGCTTCGCTGGCGAAGATCCCCCCACTCCACCGACAACGAAGCCAGCGTTCAACGCTCTTCGCTGAAACCCCGTATCCTTTTCATAGGCGAAACTTTGCCAGCGATGTTAAACCTATGTTAAACACGGATGAAACGATTCCCTGTGTTACACTGTGTCTGATTATGTTCTTGTTGGAAAGCACCCTTTATTATTTCTCTTTAATTTCAACTGTTAGGAATTATAATGTTGCAGGTGCACTTAACTATTTATATAATTATATATACGTACTTTTTTTCGTCTACGTTCATTAAATTGCTGTCTGTCATCTTATTTAGGTTATTTTCTGTTTCCCAGCGTTCCTTCGCTCATAGTTCGGCAGTGTTGAATTATGAGCGAAGCTTCGCTCGCTACGGATTTTCGCACGAATTGACGGAGTGGAGGGTCTTCGCCAGCGAAGCTTCGCTGCATGAAATGCAGCACCTTTACTGACAAAGGCTGCGTTCAGCGAACTCAACAGTTGAGTGAGCGCTCGCTGTTATTGTTGTATTCTTTCAGATCATCCAATCAACATTCCGACGATACGAAGCAAAATCCATCGGAATCCTGTTTTCTGATTGGTTGCAGAGCGTCGGACGACGCACATCGGATGCAGTGTGAATCCAGCAACAGACTAGTAAAAGGATCCGTTCAAAGTGAACGAAATATCTCTGAACAGTACATTTCTAATTTCGTTCATTTTTTCCGTGGCGTTTCGAATCTTTCGGTCAGTAAAAGGATCCGTTCAAAGTGAACGGAACGTTCATGAACGACACATCTCTATACTACAAACGCTCACTGAGCACTCAGTGAGCGGTTGTAGTACTGAATGCACCCATTATGTATGTACAAATATTAAGTTATAAAGAGTTATAAGAAGTACAAACACAGCACAATTAAAACGTGTGAGTGCATAATTAAATGCGTATTCAATAATTTTTGTTATGTGTGGTTCTAATTATCCCGATATTCTTATTAATCTCAGTCTTAACTGCTGTTGGATACAATTCATAGTGTGATTAAGCAATCTTCAATCTTAATCTCAATTTCAATTTCCAATGCATAGTCTAATCACGGCTACTGCTTTACGTTTTTACTGTTTACGCTGGGCTGCGTTCAGATTCCTCACCGGGTGAGTAATCGCTGGATGACTGGGTGAGTGGACGAAGCCTATCGAGAAGTACCGGAGTGATTTGGGAATCTGAATGCACTCTAAGATAAGAGAGTGTTCTATAGGCATCGGTTACAGCAAATAGTAACATAAATATATCAGATTAATAAATTATATATAATTATATATAAATAAAATATATATAATAATGATAAAAGATGTAAGATAAATGTCTTAAGCCGGCGGCACACGATGCTTGTTTTCTTGCTGGATTGCTAGCTAGTGTTACGTCCCGGGG
>NW_017257786.1:24810-40198 GCF_001594055.1 Mycetomoellerius zeteki
GTATGAAGGTAAAATTTGAGGTAGTGGAGTAGCTAATTAACTTGTCCAATTCATTTGTTATTAATTAGAGTTGTGCGCTCGATACAGTGATGATAGTAGATTCTGGGAAGGTCCAGGGTGTATCATCTGCCCTACCTAAATATGAGAGGAACCTCTAATATTTCCGGGCAATCGCGACAATTCGACACGTGATGCACGATAGCTAACGACACAGAGCATGCGTCACAATTTTCAAACCGTTCAGGAAATCCTAAGTGGATGTAATGTCGTAACACGCCGAGATATTTACTCTTTTCGGAGGCCGAAAACAAGGTGTAATATTCTAGGCACTTAATTCCGCTACTTTCGTTATCCCGATGAAACAGTGATGATGCGCAACAGGCGCTCCGTACCCATGTAACGTAAGGGTCTATTCTCAACTGGCGACGAGAAATAGCCAATTGCGGGTGCGGGTGTACTGGGCACATGCTACGCGGGATCGGATTCGCGGCTCATCGTGTGTGACCGAAATAGATTAAATAATAATTCCTTACCTTTTTTTGATGAAGTTCTGGGTGGCGATGACGAGTCGTGAGAGGATGAGTGCGGGCGGTTTCCAATTTCCCTAGTGTCTCAGCTCTGCCATTGGTTCTCCCGAGTCCGTGGTGATTGGATTGCGGTTTATTAACACGCGACCGAGTTTCATTAATTAAAGTGTTCGTATAATTCAACGCGACGGATTATGGAGAACAGGTTTTATTCAGAGATTTTACTCGGATTTAACAAACCACATAAATTTATTATTTGTAGTTTCGTACACGATCAAAGGTTACACATTTTGGCTTAATATTAAGGATGATTTACATTAACGCGGGAATTGAATTACGCTTAAAATTTAGAATTAGAATTACTCTAGAACTTGAGTGAAGAATTTGAAACGTGCACGCGACACGTGAGAGTTTAAGGTCAATGGCTTACATGTCCTCGGAGATACTCTAGATCCGGACTCGCGACTCTAAGGGTGAAATCACACGGTGCGGAAAAAGACTGCGGAATAGAGAATGCGTCATTGAAGCAACCAATCAGCACTATTCCGAATAGCGCTAAATAGCGCTGATTGGTTGCTTCAATGACGCATTCTCTATTCCGCAGTCTTTTTCCGCACCGTGTGATTTCACCCTAAGACTGTTACTTAACGACTGCCTTTATTCTAGTGCCCTGAGGGCAAATTTTAAGGGCGTCCCCTTCCATCGTTGCTCCGCTGAGGCACGCGTGGTGGGGAAGGCGTCAGGTACGGTCCTGGCGGTCTCATCTACTACGCCAATTTACAGGAAGCGAAAAGTTCGTTGTCTTTCTTTGGGTGGTTCTGGAACGGGTGGGGAATCTGAACGCAGCTTTGTATGTGTGCCATGAACTTAAACCATCAAGCCCATGGCACATAAAAAACGTAAGGCCGTAAGATATAATCAGTAAGCGAATTGGCCAATGACGATAGAGACCGTAAGGCCAGTAGCGAATCCAATGTTAAGCCCATGGTACATACAAAAACGTAAGGCCGTAATACGTAAGCAGTAAAGAAATCGTAAGATTGGATTCGCTACTGGCCTTACGGTCTCTATCGTCATTGGCCAATTCGCTTACTGATTACATTTTTGTATGTGCCATGGGCTTAAACTTCAAGTCTGAAGTCGTAAGAAATTAGGGAGTTTTTGCAATACCATTTATCTAGATATGGTGAACACAGGTCAGGTTATCTTCTTCTTAACAACTAATTAAGAAAAGGACAACGTGACTTTAGCGTTCACCATATCTGGATTAACGTTACTGCAAAAACTTTCTATTAACTAATCGCAATCGAATGTGAGAAAAATAATCGACTATGACAAGAAAATCAGAATTTAAGATTAAATGTAGAATTGTGAATTTCAGAATAACACAAATCTGACAAATATTGGTGCAATCTCAAATCAAGGATATTTTTGTTTAGGAATACAGAGGCATATTGTGTTCGTAACAGGGGGATACGTTTTGTCACAATTTGTAAAGAAGCTTGTTGATGATTTTCAAGCGGATCGTGATACTAAACTGAGAGATTACATTATACGACATCCAGAACTTTTTCCCGAGCCAGGTAACATGCTCTTCTCCATTCTTGGAAAGAAATAATTAAAGTATTAAATAAAAAAATAATCTTTTTGCTTGTACTGCCAAATGCATACGAGTATGTGTTTTGCAAGATTGAAAAGTAACGACTTACTTATGACGTCATTTATCACATCCGTTACTTTGTTAAGTAAAAGTCAATTTTTTTGTGTCTGTAACGGTAAAATGGAAATGTTACATTTTTACAATAATAAAATAATAACGAATTTAGCCATTACTTTTATTGTTATTTTTTAGTTTCTTATTTATACTTTTATAATATTCAGTTTATAAATCACATTTTATTTATTGTATAGATACATTTTATGAAATAGAAAAAGGATGGTTTCAATTTTCACTTTTTGTTGATCGTTTTATTTATACATTTTTTTATATATTATTCTTCATAGAAATCGAAAATTATTATAATTATGACGTTATACTTAAGGAAAAATTGGTATATTGAAATAAAGAAATAAAATCTTTATTCATATTGTTGTTACAATTAAACCTACTCTGAATTAGTTTTTAAATGATTAAAGCATATAACTGACAGTGATTTTATAAGGATGTGGATAAGGATTTTATTCTTTATTTTAATGTACCAATTTTTTTTTAAGTATTGAGTTATTATTGTGATAATTTTCAGTTTCAATGAAGAACAAAAATACATAAACTAACAAATAAAAACGAACAATTGCGAAAAGAGTTCTACCCTCCTTTAAATATTGAAAAATATTTGGTACTTTATATCTAAACTGCATTTTAGTAGTTACTATTAATACTGAAAGTAGTATATATATGTATACGTAAATATAGATTTTCAACATTGACAGTGAATAATAGCTATTGAAATACACTATTAACAACGACTTTAATATATAAAAACTAAGTTTAAAAAAAAATTTTGATAAAATTTGCATTTGTAAATTACAATCTGAATGCCTAAAGATAAGTATATTAAAGAATAAAAGTGTTAATACAAAGAATTAGAAGATTTATTAGAAAAGTTTAACCCTTCGTAGTCACCAGGGGTCTACAGGACCTCTAAAAAAGTTAGGCTTATATTTTAAAAAAAGTCATATTATACTAAATAAATATTCTTTTATACAATAACTTCACACTTTGTTATTTTCAAAAACAGGCTCTTATATTCTTCAGAATAAATGTCTTTTTTAGAACACGGGCTATTGCACTTTTTTCCTAAAGGTGTCATATTTGTAGAGTACCTATAATATAAATTTTTATCAAAAAATATAAAAATTGAAAAAGTTATGATATATTTTTTAAATAAAAAAAAACGCATTTTTCAAGAACTTTTATTTTGCGTTTTTTTTTTATATGTTAAAATTAAAATCTTTAAAATGCCATTGCATTTCCATGTTCCACAATAGTATGGCCAATAATTTTTGTGATTTTAAAGAACAAAAGTTGTAAATACGGCAATCCATTAAGTGTTGAAGTCATTTTGTTCCTGTATGACCTACATAAAATTCTCAAGAGATGTGACTACGATTAATTTAAGGAAAAGCTTGCCATATAGAGATTGTAATTTAAAATTGTAATATTTGTTATTAAACAATGTAATTTTTTTTAATGTCATATTTCTGTAGTATTACAAAAATGTAACGAAAACAGTACAAATCGTTGCTTTTAAATAACAATAATGCATTAACCCCAATAGAGAATAAAAGCCCAAAACTGGATCTTTAATGCTTTAAATAACTATGATATATGTAAATTTGTATATACTATACAGGGTGTCCCATTTCAACTTTCGCGTCGAAATATCTTGTAAAATATAAAAAATATGAGAAAATGTTTCCAATAAAAGTTTTATTACTTCGAGGTTCAGAATCCTGGATAATATTTGTCAAGATCAAAGCCATTGGAGATTCTTTTCATTTTTACATAGTAATGAATTTTAGTGCAAAAATGAAAATTAGAGGAACAACCTCCAATGATCTTAATCTTGACAAATGTTATCCAGGTCGTGATCCTGAACAACATTCAAAAGGTTTTAGCCATCGGTCGGACACCTTGGGTAATGATTATTGCCGGCGAAACTATAACATTCAAGACTTATAACTCGAAAAGTATTTCATGAAAAAATATTTTATTATAGCGTTTTGGAAAGCTCTCGAGGTGTGCCACAAGAATATGCAATAAAAAATTGGGGTTTCGATTTAAAAAATTCATGTTGACCCTGACCTGATCTTGGTAGTGCCCCTATCCAAAACCCGTTATGTCCACCTTCTTTGCCTAAGAAAACCTACAACTTTCATATAAAACTTTTTCTTATATCTCTTTTAGTTTCTGAGAGATATTCGCCTGGGGCTATTAAAATGCCCCACCCTGTATGTGAAAACAAATAATAGAGAATAAAGGCCCATAATGATCCAAGCTGGACTTTTAATGGCTTTGACCGTTATGGACCTTTATTCTCTATTGGTTATTTTCACATGTACAGTCCAATAATATTGTTGTTATTATTAATAATGCATTATTTTTCTTAAAAAACGGTAACGAATCGCTTTTTCCAAAAAGTAACATTAACAGTAATACGTTATTTTTAAAAGTAACGTTCCTAAAGCCTATTCTATAAAAGCATAAGCGTATTTGTAAGTAGTTGTAGTTGTAAGGATTGATCAGCCACACTTGAATTTGAGGAGAATATTCGACTGTGATTGTCAATTTTTATGACTACAATCACTTACATAACTTATTGTACTACAACCACTTATAACGCAATTGTAGAATGAACATAATCCTGGTATTTTATAATTAATACGTTCACCATCATGGTTGCCAATAACCGGCACTGAATTTTTTGTTTATTAATATTTTTCGCAATAAATTTATCTACAGTTTTTCAGCACGTTAATATCTTGTTAAAATGATGCCTGATTGTACATCGAAATTATTAAGAATTGCTTGTAAATTTAATTTAATTCGTGATATTATTCCAGTAGTTTAATTGCGTTTTATAAGTCCGGAAAACCGATTCGGCACACAGTTTGAAAGACTACAAATATGGTATATATACAAGTACATATATAGTATATACAGGGTAGCCCATGCAAAGTGTTACAAGCTAATAACTCTAAAAATATTTGTCCTATCAAAAAGTTGTTCATGAGAAAGTTTCATATATTCGAGGGGCCTTTCTAACTACATAAACAAAAATCCACCCCAGTTCGCCTTTGAAGAGGGGCGGAGGTAACTTCAAAGTTTCAAATGGGACCCTCTGTAAAATGTTACATATTTGGATTCTACGGGGAAAAACAAGTAAACTTTGTCTGAAACATTTCTTTGGAAAATATTTCTATCAAAAGTTATGAACATTTAAACTTTTAGCCATTTTATTCATGATTGAACTCCATTGACCCAAAGTTGTGTTCACGATACAAACGATGAAAACAAAAACGACTTTGATGTTAACCAAAAGAAACATAAATACACACATTTATCGGGAAACGTAAATACAGATCTACTATGTATTTAGTTAATTTTGAGCTGGTTTTCATGCTATCAAGTTCGAAAATCATTTTGACTCATTTTGACATGGAAGTTAATATGTTGTTAATTTTGGGAGAATGTGAGAAAAATTATCAACGTGCAGCGCAATTAGTTTTAGAACATTATAATATTAAAAAATCGCATATGGCATTTCTTCATTTAGAGAATTGGACTTCAATACAACGGATTTTGAAAAACAAACATTTCATTCGTATCGTTTAATTTTGACTCAGGAACTTTTGGAAACTTATTATGAACGTCGTGTAATATTTTGCGAGTGGATGGGTGATGCTATGATAAATGATTCATTTTTGCAAAATATTCTTTTTTCTGATGAAGCAACATTTATCAATACTGGACATCTTAATAGACATAATATGCACTATTGGTCATATGAGAATCCTCATTGGATGCGCGAGGTTCATTTCCAACATCGTTGGTCATTAAATGTATGGTGTGGAATAATTGGCGATTTCGTAATTGGACCATACTTGTTTGATGGTACTGTTAATACTGAATCTTATTGTAATCTATTAAGGAATCATCTTTCCTTACTTATAGAAAAATTATCACTTAATATGAGAAAAGACATGTGATTTCAACAAGATGGTGCACCTCCTCATTTTTCCAGAGTAACGCGTACTCTTTTAAATGAGATATTTCGTGACAGGTGGATAGATCGGGGAAGTCCTGTTCAATGGCCCCCTCGTTCATCTGATATTACACCTTTGGACTATATTTTATGAGGGTACATCAAAGAGGAGAAATCACATCTCAACCATTTTTGACGAAAGATGATTTAAAACGAAGAATACGTACAGCTTGCACTAAGGTGAATCCAGAAATGTTGTTTAGAGTTAGGCAAAGTTTTGTAAAAAGAATTAGTGTTTAGATGTTAATGGTCAACATTTAATAAAATAAAAAAAAACAAAAACTATGAGCCTTATTTAATTTATCATTAATTTCAATGCACTCTACATTAAAGTTTAAATGTTTATAACTTTTGATAGGAGCATTTTCCAAAGAAATGTTTCAGACAAAGTTTACTTATTTTTCCCCGTAGAATCCAAAAATGTTACATTTTACAGGGGGTCCCATTTGAAGCTTTGAAGTTACCCCCGCCCCTCTTCAAGGGGGTGGATTTTTGTTTACATAGTTAGAAAGGCCCCTCGAATATATGAAACTTCTCATGAACAATTTTTTGATAGGACAAATATTTTTAGAGCTATTAGCTTGTAACATTTTGCGTAGGCCACCCTGTATACAATTCACATTGAATTATTTAAGCATTAAAGATCTAGCTGCGACTGGTATAGACATTTTAATTCCTAGTATTGATTGTGTTCTCACATGATACGGTCTAAAATAAGATTTTTATTGTTTTTTGTTTATGCTTTGTTAACTACTAGTAATTGTTATGAGGCGACAGTCATATAAATACACTACCGCTCAAAAGTTTAGAATATCTTTATTTATTAACTTCGTAAATGTACAATATTTCATATTGTTTTAATCATATGTTTCATTCCAATAATGTAGGTTTAAAGATAAAAATTAACAATGATAAAAGATAGAAAGACTACGAGTCAATTTTGTTAAAACGTTTAATATTTAAAATGTGAAAATAATCATTATAAACTTAAAATTATAAACAAAAACGTTTCGACACCGATTGGGTCATTATCAATGTTCGCGAATATAGATGTTATATAAATTAATAATCCCGTAAAACACAATAAAATATAAAATAATAAAATTAATATAATTCGGTAAATTTTAAAATTAACAGTATAAAGATTATTTACCGTTTTCCATGAATTTGGTTGTTTCATACAGTCAATATGGTACATCCATGATGGTATCAATTACTGAGAAAAAATATTTTGAGTTTTGAAAATGTAAAATGGTATTTGTCATAAATCATTGTTTTGTTGATATTCTAGTGTGGTGTGTGAATTGACAATCAAGATTAAAAATTGATCAAATGTGAGTCAAATGGTGAAACGTAATAAAATTCATGGTCGATGGATAAAAAATAAGCAATATTGCGAGAAGTCGCTGTGTGGATCTTTTCTAGTCTGTGTCCAGAGACGTTATATGATAATAAACGTATATGATAATAAAACATGATATAAAAGATAAAAATTGATGTTTTCAGCATTATCATATTTGTAAAAATTAATGCAGTTTTGTCTAAAAAATTATAGAGTGCTCCAAACTTTTGAGTGGTAGCGTATACCATATTTTTATGTAAAATTGAAACGTTTGTTATTAATTTAATACTATAAATTAAGCCGAAAATTAATCAAAATTTTCATTGTTCTTTTTAATATAAAAGTTATCTTAACCCGGCTTTAACAAAAAGCCAGCTAAAATATGGTGAATATGTTAAAAGGAAAACCGTAGAGTGCACCAAATATCTGCTTATCATAATCTGACTTAAAATATTACATGGCTGCTCTTGTTTCTTTTTCCAGAACGTATAAAGTATAGCCAAGTGTTGGAGAAATGGATCCCAGTGCGTTAATTAATGAAAACTGTTAGAGATGATTGTACCATCTTGATTGCGTATCTCTTACAATGCAGACAGACAGTACAGTACAATGCAATGAATGTAGACATATTGTGTATATATTTTAAAATATATATCTATATATATAATACATAGTGTTTCAGCTAACAAAAACAACACACTGTTTTTATGAATTAAGATAAATAAGGAATGTTGTATGTAAGAAAAATTATTTCAAAATTGTTACTATCCTCTAAATAAAAGACAGATTTTTTTTTAGATTTTATGTAGCACCGCGAAACATTTTATTTTCTCTTTCAGATTGAGCAGTACACACTTAACATCAATAGATGCGAACTTTGTCGAGTAAGTACACTAAAACCTCGTAATAGCGTGCAGTTCGGAGGTCTGAACGTTAT
Organism: Mycetomoellerius zeteki; assembly: GCF_001594055.1. Taxonomy (NCBI): domain Eukaryota; kingdom Metazoa; phylum Arthropoda; class Insecta; order Hymenoptera; family Formicidae; genus Mycetomoellerius; species Mycetomoellerius zeteki. The sequence continues at coordinate 33,382 of NW_017257786.1, forward strand.
AACAAGATTGTCCCTACTTCACTCCAAAACAATAAAATTAAAAATTTTAGTGGCTACTACTATTCCCCACTCATGCTATTCATATCGCAGAAGGGATTTTTCATACTATTTCGAAGTTCACTATTACGAGATTCCAGTGTATATGTCGTATACGAAGATAGAAATATAAATTTACGTATACTGTATATTCTCGTATGTATATTTGAAATACAAATTAAAATTTTATGAAGTTTCTCCAATATTAAACAGTAAGATGCTTAATACGTGTATAATCGATAATAAGTCTATATCGCACACACATACAAAACATTTACTTTGATAACAACGAAACGCGAATCGTTTGCACTAAATTTAAATCTAACTCAAGTGACACTCCTATTTCTTTTCAGGATTGTAATTATCATTGTATAGCCCTGTACCCTTCGAGTCTCCCAACCAGGGATACTTGTTTGGACACTCTCTACACGTTTCCATATACCTGTTACAATTGATAAATATAGTTATGATTACTAAAATATTTAATTACTATTTCGTAATTTTATGTGTTATCGACAGTTGAATAAATTTTTACCTAGTCGTTGTGAAATTTGATTCGGGAGGCTTGAAGTCTAAAGCACATTTGTGTGGATTGTTACACGGTGGTCCGGGCAAATTCTCTTTTTTCTTACATGACCATCCTTCGAAGTTATGCAGAGCTTTAATCGATTTCGGATCGGTCATCCATGTTAACGCCTGCGTGGCGGTTACAAAGTAAACGTCAGGTCTGTAAAAATACAATGTTTATTTTCAAATATCGAGATTTTTGATAAATATATGTTTTATGTATTTTGACTCACAGCGTTACCACCCAATCGAGAAATTTCGATAGACCGCGTTCCAATTCCTTGATTTGAAACCAATTAGTATGGAAAGGCATCATGTATGGCGCTCTATTTTGTTCGTAATATCTGTTAAAATCCTCCTGTAACCAGTCAAACACCTCTTCGGGATCGTGATTGTGAAGAACACATTGATCTAAGTAAGGACAGTGTCCACCTTCATAACTCTCCACATAATGCGCATTCAAGGGTAACTCCCAAATGCCTATGATAATGCATAAACGTTTCTTTGAAATTACCATATCAAATATGCTTGTGTATTAATTGTATTAAATTATTAATAATTTTTTATACTCTTTTATTGCTATTCCAATTGAATAGATGAGACTAATGTCGGGATTCACATTCCGTTCTTATTTCAAGACTATCTTAAATGTCTTAAGATGTTAATATGGTTTTGTGATTATGACATCTTATGTACTTAAGACGGTCTTAAACAGGAGAATACCGATCTAAATCTTTGTCATGATTCTATTACCTTGGAACGATTTGGTGGGACAGGTGCCCGCTTTACATTCGTGCGGGATTTTATAGTCGAGGGTGTACGGCCAGATCGGTACTTTCAATGGCGAGATTCCTATGCTACTGTCGTATATGTATCCAAAGTCCTCGAGCACCTTATACTGAGTGTTGCGACCAGGTTTCAAGTAAGGCGCTCGCATACCGACGACTTCGCCGGTCGAAATATTGCTGAAATGCTTTAGTATCTCGCGCATTCCGATCATCTCGCCGACCCATTCCTCATAACCTTTATCCTCCAAGCCTTTTTGAAGTCTGAAAACATTTGTCTCGTCAGCGAAATGATCCTAATGCACCTCGAATATTTACACTACTCACGAGATCGTCTCAGTCGCAATCTCGTGACCGTCATGCGCTAGACTCTGAACCATATTGTAGTTGCAATATTCGTGAGAGATGAAGAACGTGCCCCTCAATGGGCAGTTGTTGGGATTCAAGCGATCTTGGGTGAATATCTTTTGATAGTGATCGAAGTTGTTGTGATTTATTGCACCATCGAACGTCATTATTATCATTTGCGGGGTCTGGAATTATTCGAATCGTTGTATTTATCTACATTTGAATAAATCGACAGATCATCGCGAGAATTCGTAGTCAAGTCGTTTTACCTCCTCTGGGTGAAGACCACCAGGAATTATCGTGCCGTCTCTGGAACAGAAGCAGTACGGAAGTAGACAGTCTGCCGTGTCACAGCGCTCTGCCAAATCCGTCGGTGGCTCAGTGATTGGTGCTGGCGCTGGAAATTAAAAGACATTCATTGTAAGAGGGTGCGAATGTTACGTTGGACTCGCTGGAAATTATATGCTTCGACGAATAAAGAAAGAAAACTAGAAATGGCGAATTTAAAAAGTAATTATATCATTAGAAAAATCACTTTTTGAAGACCTGCAGTTTCCTCTAAATCTTATTCCGTTCGTTTCACAAAATCAATTTAATTTAATTTAATTTGTGTAACATAAAAGTATCTACTTACTGGCCTCGATGGGTCCGCATCGTGCCTCGTTTTTGAAGGTACAAAACTTACTAATGTCATCGAAGTGCAGGCCCGATGGACATCGGTTCAAGTAGGGATATCCATCGACGCACTTTCGGAAAATAATAAAGAATATACAATTTGTATTATGAATGTACAATCACGATACAAATAATTATAGCGAAGATTAATCCAAAGCTGACCGTAACGAAATTAACAAGGTAATCAGAGCAATATGTAAAATATATAATTATGAATTATATGACCTGATAAACTAATAATTACTAAATTACCTGATAAAACCTCCTGCAAGTTGCCGGGTCGGCAAAATTACCATTACCTTGACCCTCCGGACACCTGAACTCCTCGTCTTTCTTGTCCTCATCCTTCTTATTCTTCTGACAATGTACTACAGAGAGCGATACAAGAAAGTTTAATATACAGGAGATAATGATTTTCCATTGATGCAGAAAATATGCACGAAAACTCTTCATATGCACATAAATACATCAGGAAAGGATTTCTCTCTCCTTTTTCCATCCTCTCATGAAAACAACGAAGCGTTTATCACAATTAACCGTAATCCTACGCGCAAGCCTACGCGGTAAAAAAATATTAAAATACTTTCATCTTTATATCGTGTTTGCGTAGATTATTCTTTTATTCATCCCAGGCAATTACGAAAGTCCAAATATTTTATTTAGTTATAGAGAGGAGAAGATCATGATCGCGTACGATCGTACAGATGATTTAATGCCTCGAAAGTCGATAAATGCTAAACCAGGAAAATGTCAAGGTTGGGGATCGCTTACTTGAGACACGTTTACGCCCGAGTGTATTTACGCTCTCATATTCCAAATGAGGTCGGCTGACTGCTGGCTATCAAGTGCCTACGTTCTACTTTTACTGCGTCCTTTCTGTCAAATGTTATTACGTTCCAAGCAGCATGATTACGCCTGACAGCGATGACAAAATGATGACTCTAATGAATGGACAGGCTGCAGTATAATTGTCTAGTAAATTAATAATGCATGCGATATACAGAATATTTTAGGAACAAGCATTTTCCCAAAAATTGCGAGAGTCTTTATATTTGCGATCTATGCCGACATATCGACTAATATTTGCTATTTTGTCATATATTCATATACACCGAACAAAGACGAGGATAATACGTCGCGTATGCACAGAGAGCCTCGGACGCGTGTCGAAAACATGGGCCGATGGGCGAGAGAAATTCCAGAAGAGAAGTTTGAGAAAGCGAGAAACGTGATTGCGGGCATTCCAATATGTTTGAGCATGTGTGTGTGTGCGCGCGGACGAGCGTTTATGCTCCTTTCGGTGAAACGCAAATGCGTTAAAAGCGTCTAAAAGGCGGAATTGCATTAAACTACAACAAATTTCCAGGCATTAACATATTTCAAAGCTCCGTCTCGCGCGCTTTCTTTTTTTCATCGTCTCTTATATTTAAATTGAAAATTTAGAACTGCTCATGGAAAATCTCCGTGAGGCATATAGATAAGTATATAGAGGCATATAGAGGCATACTGATAAGTAGTCGCGTAGAATGTCAAATTCGCCATTGATAGCGCATGAAATACCAGTGCGCTAGTAATATCTTCGACCCTTAATGTTAATTAATACGGATTCCGCGAATGGATGTAGATGATCTCTTAGGAGATTCTAAACTCGATCCTTACACATTGGTCCTGCGATACGTTTTACCATTATTTAGCTGTTCAGCCAAGCGTGCAATGCATCGATTTATGCAGAACGCTTGAAGAATCTCTGAATGCCGGAAGAGTTCTTTAGCTATTCCAGACGCGCCACCGTGACTACGTACGCAAGAGTTGCACAAGTTTTCGCGAAACTCATAACAGGCATGGTAAGTGTTTGAGTTAACATTATAATGTCTACAATTATGGAGCTTCGGTGCAGTCAAGGTTCTTATTTAAATATTTCACATACGTGGTATTTCTCTTAGTAATAAACTTAAGTTGGCATTGAATTATTATATAATGTAACTCAATATTGAAATTTGGATTAATTATAGAAACAGTGTGGACTAATTATAGGTACGTGTGGACGTGAGATATAATGAGAGAAACTGTACGACGCGCGATCGACATGGAGATACGAAGGTATTAAAAAATGGTTCGTAGCGCTCGCGAGAGAAAGTAACACCTATGGACACTTATATTCTTCCTAGTGACCTTATAATCATCATATGCATATTTTTATTCCTTTTGCTTATAATATTAGAATTAAATTAAAATAAGATTATATTATCCTAGAGAAATTTTTTTCTTAAAATTCTTCACATAATTTTTCAGAATTCCAATAAATTTTAGAATTTTCCAGAATTTTTCTATATAACTTTGTAACTATTTTTTCAAATTCTTTAGATCTTTTATACGAATTGAAACACTTTTTGGAAATGCTGAAAATGTCTACACCTTTTCTTTATATATGTGAATTCCGAAATTCTTAAGATTTTTCATTCTATAAATTTCAAAGAAAATTAACAAAATCTGAAGAAGTTTAAAAAATATTTTTTTTTCAGAAATCTTCTCTCTTCTCTTCTCTTCATAAATTTTAAATATGAAAATTCTTAAAAATATTATGGGATATAAGAATTTCTGTCATTTACCTAAGATATGTATGTCTTTTCGAATTTGATCTCGACGATTAGTGATTCCGATTAGTGATTTTTTTCATTAAACGATAAGACAAGATAATTATTCTGTGATCATATTCGCGAAGTAAGCCTCAATTGGCCTCAATCAAGATAATAAATCCTAATAAATGTCCTCGATGTGTATATAGAACATCGATCAGAAATTACACGTGAAACACCTGATATGTGTAACTCGATCGCTCGACGATTAAAAAGCCCAGCAATGCCACGGAATTGGTGACCTCACTTTCGCTAGATTTCCTGATACAATAACGGATGTCTGCATTATAAACGGGTGACTTGAAAGGAATGAGATATATTTAATTCATTACATAAGTTATATTATAGATTTCTATAATTTGCGAGGTCAGAGATTATCAGTGAACCTTTGAAATTCCTAATCAATCTCGTCTGACTTCCCTTACAGAAATCTAATATAGGCTGCGGTCCACTTGACACTACAAACGCTTCGAAGCGTTTGAGCGACCAATCAGAACAAAGAATTTTACGAATTGACTAATCAAAGAATGCTTCGAAGCGTTTGTAGCGTCAAGTGGACCGCAGCCTTAATATTTGCTAATAATTTAATACTGAAAGGTAGTAATTAATTATTACTTATTTTAAGTATTAAAAGCACTGAATACAACGGTACTTACTCTCTGTATAATTTCTATATTTGAATTTTAAAAGCATTGACCGTTTTAATACTCAAAATAAGTAATTAATCACTACCTTCCAGTATTAAATTTTTGTAGGATTTGATAAAACATTCGCAATGAACTTCCCTTCAAAATCTATTTCTATTTCTTTTCCAGGCAGGACTACTGTAGGCGGTGAGAATGAAGACAGGACGCGGTGCAACCGCAACTCGTTGAGAGATACTTGCGTTCGCGGATGTCAAAGAGCTAAGGTCCGTTTAGCGGTAAAGTGGAAAGTGAAGGTATACCAACACATTGACAATGACGTTGCATTCACGACGTGTTCTTTCATTCTCTCCCAAGGTACAACATTTCCTTCTATCGTCCGGACGCACGCACACGTGCGATGACACGTGTGTGCACTCTTTCGCTCACATAGATACATACATATATACCCCATATGCGCGTGAAATAAATCTTATGTAAACGCGAGTGAAACCACCGACGTATCGAATTTGATCGGCGCATCCATGTCGTTTCTGGATTTCTACGTTTTATTCTTTTTTTTCGTTCTACTCTATGGACTGACTGAAAAATTTGGCTCACCGGTTCATAGATTCTTATCGTAGATAAAAGTCGAAGAATTTTCTAAATATATCAATTAATGAGACTATAAAACCACGTCTGATTAGATATTCTTCAATTAGACGAGTATCATTCATATATTTGCACGTTTATTTCTGTGATAAAGTATATACAAGTATCCGGAGACACGGTCTCGGTGTTAAGCCAAGCGCAGCGACATAGAATATACGATATAAAAGCGAGCTGTGCAATTATTTATTGGATATCGTTATAATTAAACATTTCCTTGTTCACACATGATACTATGGATAAAAATAACGGCTATGAAGAGAAACGCAAGGAAAATAAGAAACAAGAAAAGGATACGCTACCGAAGAACATATAAATTCCGCGAGAGAAGGCCGGATATCAGCAAAAAAAAAACGAAATTAACGTCAATAACGACCTGTTAGAACTGGTCAGACACAGTTCCGAGGAGCAGCGAGACTGCATAATTCAAAATGTCGAGTACACACACACACACACACACACACACACACACACACAC
>NW_017257786.1:40316-40653 GCF_001594055.1 Mycetomoellerius zeteki
ACACACACACACACACACACACACACAAATATATATATCTAACTGCTACATGACATATACGTAACATATACGTGACACATACGTACTTGATATATACATTTTACATTCATGTTATATGACAATTATGTTCAGTGTTTGCTGAGGATCGCCTTGAAATTTCATAATTTTTGGAAGCCAACTGTAATCCATATTCTCATTGATCTATTGGACATAATACACCGAGAGTATTACAGGTGAATGGCAAAAGGAACTTGGTAATTGGAACCGATAAAAATTCAATCTCGAAATTTCGCAATTTCCTCCACATACACACACACACACACACACACACACACAC
>NW_017257786.1:40769-45412 GCF_001594055.1 Mycetomoellerius zeteki
AGTCTCGTGTGATCCATGTTGAAAATTTTAAATTCCTACAATATTTTTTCATTCTCCCACATATGCGTACACTCCGATCTTTCGGGATAGGAACATCGATGGAGAGAAAGGTGGTCGCGACGCGAACGTAGTGTGAAAAATAACGTAGGCGCGCCTACCTGCGACGGCTGTCAAGACGGCGCAGAGCAGCGCCGCTTCCTGGAGCCTCATCGTATACCGCGCGCGGCGTCTCGGTGTTCCCCAGCTGACGGTCGCGCGTTCCAATTCCTTCGCGTGTCTTTCCTCGTTCGATTCGTGCAATCCACCGCGACCACAGCGACGTATCATCAATCAACCGACTGACCGATCCACCAGGTTGATCGGTTACCGCGACACTGCGCGCCAGGAGTACACCACCATCGCCACCGCCGTCGCGACAGTTCTCGGGAACTGGCCGGCACAAGAATCAGTTCTCAGCTCATTGGCTGACCACTTTCTACCGAAGCGGCGTGACGGCTCACCGTTGCATCGGGACAAACCAAAGAGGAAAGCTGTCTTTCATATCAGACACGATACGCCGCAGATTCACAGTTTGCACCGTCTTTTCCGCTCATTTCGCTTTCAAACGGGCACGGATCAGCGCAGCTCCGTGACGATTTTTCATCGCTGGAAGTCAAACAAATTGTGCTAACAATTCGATAATATTGAAACAGTCAAATATCAGGAACGTTAGAATTTTATGTACAACTGTTTTTATGCAAGTTAGAAATACAGTTATTGATAGCAACAATTTTATTTAATATTGAAAGGATACTTCTCTTACAGAAATCTAATTTAATAGTACTCAATTTAATACTGTGAAAGATTAATTATATATTTTGAGTTTAATTATATATTAAAAGCACTGTTGTGCTTATTAAGCACTGTCAGTGTGTGTGCTTAATAAATAATTGATCACTTTCTTCCAGTATTAAATGTTTGTAAGGATTAATGTTAGAATTCGATGTATATATAGCAACATCTACATAACAAGGTAATATTATTAAATATGAAGTATTATTAAATATAAATGTTTACACTTATACTAAGTTTACACATTTTTAAGGATGTACTGGCGCTAATGTTGCGTCTAACATTAACAATAACTCGAAAATTTAATAAATTGGTTCTATTTATTATCTGAAAACATATGTAAAACCTGAAGTCGATTCTCTATCTAGTTCATGAGTTATCTAATTTAATTTTGAGTTCTTATGGAGTATTCTTGGTGGAAATAAATATCGTTGAAATCGCTGGAAATCGCTAAAATTTATATTAATTAACCTATTTCAGTATGAATTATGCTAAAATGGGTCAATTGATTTCAGCGCTTTTCAGCGATTTCAGGGGTTTATTTCCACCGAGTAGCAGCATATTCCCACTTATATCAACAAAATTATATAGAAGCAGCATTGCCAATATTCTGAAATTTTGTTTGTGAGTAAATAAAATACTGAGCAACGTTTCTAAAAAAAAATTTATATCGGTTTACTAACCCGTTATCAAGATGTTAACGATAAAGCAAAATTCCGAATGGGTTACACAATCTCATTTCGACTGCTCAAAACGTGGCAACTCAAAAGTGTCAATAGTACGAAGGTTAGTTTACATATCTTTTTGATTTTTAAGTGATGTCTGATATACATTAAATGTTATTAATATGCGGCACGTCTTTCGTTTCTTACAGTTGATTTCAAGGAAAATTCACGTCCAAAAGTTTTTATCGACGATTACAAAAATACAAATATATTCATTTATAATGCCAAATATCACATTAACTGACATTATTCTATACACGATATGTACGGCGCATATTTTAACTTATACAAGTATAGAATTTCATCAATTTCAAATTCGAGTAACTTTTATCTGGGACTGTATAGCTAGAACATCCTTAATAGCTTCTAGTAATTAATTATATATAGACATTGTATATGAAATATATAAGTTAATCCTCGTTGAATTAATCCATTCGGAAGCTCGTTGTTATCAATCCTGCAGGATTTAGAATCAGATATGGTATTGATATTCTCTAGGATTTTAACGGCGCGGCGCGGCGACGCCGCAGAGAGCCCGCTTCTTAACGAGGCGATTTAGAAACCGGTCGGAGGAATCTTGCGAGCGCCGGAGGTGATGGCTCACAGTTCGATTTTAGCAATCTGTGGTCCCTTTTTGCGTTTTTCTTTCTTCACAGACTTCTTCTTTATGGAATCCTCGCGCTGACCGGCGTGCACAGCACTCCTATACGGATTCAAGTAGGCCGGATCGCGTTCCGTAATATTCAGCTCTTGTTCGACCAAACGAAACATCGTGATGGTCGATTTATTCAGTAAATACCGCGTTTGATTGGCGAAATTTAGGGACCAGTGTATTGTGGAGTTCCATCCCGGCTGTGTTTTCAGTATCCTGTGAGTGATGTCCGGCAAATGCAGGATGATGTCTCCGAAGAGCGCGATGTTCTCCAGGATGCTAGACAATGCTACGATAAATACAATAAGTAAAAAAGACAAATAAGAATGGCATTTCGATTTATTATTTCTTATGAAATCACTATTATATCTTATCTAATTAATTTTAAATACTAATTTAATATTTTCAGATATATTCACCGTATTCAAACAATTAGCTCAATAAGTAAAGTGTTAGCGACGAGGGATAAACCGCTGAGGCAATTACGGAGCATTACTGTTGAATTTTTATATAATTTCCACTAATGCTCTAGTAATGCCCATTAATGCTCTAGTAATGTCCAGTAATGTCTTAGTAATGCCCAGTAATGTCCTAATAATACCTAGTAATACTCTAATAATAATGCCCACCAAAAGTGCCCAGTATAATACATAATCTCATACCATTTACTTATAGTATACAATTTTTTGCTATGCTTATTAGCAAAAATTATTAAATTTCTTGTACAATTGAATAAATAATATTACTGTTCTAGTTCTGCTCACGTGTTTCAAAACTGAAAAAGATTTCGGCGCGCGGTATGCAGAATGTATATAAATTCACATGAAAATATATATTTAAGTGCTAAGATCTGCTTCGACCGAATATAGGAATTTCTCTTATTTAATTAGATTTATAATACACAATATTACTACACTAATAGAATTATACAGTATAAGTATATATACTATTGTATTATATATTTATACTTATGTGAGAAAGTATACGTGTGCGCGTTTGTATGATTATATGCATAATAAAAAAAAGCTATTAAAAATTAAAAGATATTAAAGAAAACAGAATTTTATTAGATCATAAAAAATGTAACACATTTCTTTATTATAATTTTTTAAATAAACAATAATGTAAAAGATGTATCACAAATTATGACAAACTTTATAATAATAGCATTATTACAAATTATAATAAACCTTATAATAAATTTCATAAATATATTTTATAAAAATTTTTTTTCTCTTGTTTATTTTTATGTATTCTTTATGATATAAAGAATATAAAAACTTTCTTTTATATAACAATGAAATATATTTTTTCTTGACATATATATATGTTATATCAAACAAAAATATATCTTTAGTTATACACTTAAACATGAGCATTTTAACGTTACATTCGCTTATAAATATCACTTTATGTTTGCGGGTACTGAAAGTATATTATAAAATAATATTTATTCCTATACATATCTAGTACATACAAAAGTTAAGAATTTTGTAATTTACTTTTCATTGACTTATATTTTTTATTTATAGTTAATAAATTTGACTGTTTTAATATAAAAGGTCCATTACCCATTAATTCTATTGGACCATAAAAAATAAATTTCGTTTCAACAACTGCTATATCATCATCACGTAGTCAAACAAAAAAATTAAGTTCTGATTTTACGAATTTTAATTTTACAAAATAGTGTCATCAATATTTTCAACATGTGTAGTATTACTGTTAATACTGTTTATGATATAATTATTGTCAATTTCATATTCCATGTCATCATGGCATTTTGACTCCCTTTCTAGTTTTAGGGAAGGAATATCTATAACTTTCTAATTGTCATCATTTTCGATTTCTATACTTAATTTTTAGTTTCTTCAATGACATCTTTTAATGCATTTTCGATTTATACTTCTTTAATATTCAAATTCTGTAGATCTTTATATGTAGGAACATTTTGAGTTTTACATTTCTTCTTGTCTTCTCTAGGAAAGAGATATGTTCCTGAAAAATCATTTGTTATAAAATTTATTTGTTTAATTCTATCAATACGCTGTATTAAATCTTAATGCTAAAATTAACGATAGTTGAATACATAGAAGTCATGGATCGAGTTGTCCGAAAAAGCTTTTCATACATTTGACTACTAAAATTTATAGGATGAAACGAAAATTTCGAATTTAAAAATTTGGCTATTATTTTTAAATAAAGTAATTAGTTTTATCAAATTGTGTGCATTTAATTCTACCTTACAAAAAATTATTTTATAAATATATTTAAAAACATAATGGAAAACATAATGAACAAAACCCAAATTTTCGCAAGACCATTTTATAAATTCTTTCAAGAACATAATAAAAAATATCAAATATAATATTATAACATAAAAAAGAAATGAAATCAAAATATTATTTCAAGTATATTTATTAAAATAAGTCCCA
>NW_017257786.1:45901-48132 GCF_001594055.1 Mycetomoellerius zeteki
CACGCACGCACGCACGCACGCACGCACGCGCACACACTTCTCCTGCATTAGGTTGTAGTATATCCTCTAAACATTCTTCGAACATCTTTTGGACAACTGTGTTGTGTGGAGTAATGTCATATTTGTAATAGACTTAGGTTGCATTCCGTTTCATGCACAATGCGCATGATGTTTCATTTATCTTTGTTTAATATTTGGTGAACAACAAGGAGAAATAATGCATTACGCGTATCATGCATGAAATGCAAAGAATGTACCTATACAGGGTGGGCCAAAAGCCTGGATACAAATATCTCATAAACGATACATTTTAGAAAAAAAATGTTTCAAACAAAAGTTGTAAAGCTTAAAAAGACGCATTTAACGTTAGTATTTAGTTATTTGACCTAGAATGGCGTTGTCAAGGTCACGTCAAGGTTAACTTAATTTTTTTTTTAATGGAACCCCCTACTTTTTATTTCAGATTCTTGTAGGTTATGTTGAGATGTTTTCAAAACACATATCATAAACTCTTTTCCGATGAGAACTTCCTGAGTTATGAGTTTTTAAAGTTTAAATACCGCTGGCATTAGAATTGTCCAAAATGTACCGCATGGAGGTTGCTCGATCGGCGCGCACGTGTGTGACGCAGATCAGGACCCTAGAGTTCGTCATTCCTCTAGTATTTTTTGACTTCAAACCCTTTCCGTTACACGTGTGGGTGTGTGTTTGTTTGCGCGTGTGTGCGCGCAACGCAACGCAATTTGCAAACGCAAATTCTATGCTTTTAAAAATACAAATTCTCTGCTTTAAAAATACAAATTCTCTGTGCTCAAAAGACATAAAACTTATATAAGAAAATATTTTGCACTGTTAAAGCAGGGAATTTGTCTCATCGAAGCGCAATCATATCCAAAAGTTGAAGAACTTTTTTTGTTAATAACTTTTTAACGAACAACGAGCGACAGCTAAAATTTGTTCAAGGTCATTCGGAATCATGATCTTGACAACATATCTCAAGGTCATTGGAGAATGGTCTCTTATACTGCATTACCCAAATTACCAAAAAAAAATCTTTTATAGGAATGATACATATCATTAAAGTTAATATTATTTATTTAATTTAGTATCCGAATTACATGGAATTTAACTTGGCGCCAATTGTTGATATCAAATCTTTTTTACGAATAATACATAAAATTTTGATGAATTTAACTTGACGCCAATTTTTTTGATATCAAATCTTTTATACGAATGATACATATCATTAGAGTTAAGTAAATAACAAGAAACAGTACCATTTGTTTCATTTTTTAATTTTTATTTGATAGATAGACTTTAACTTGATTAAAGTTAAGATTGTAGTATCTAGATTTTAATTTTTCATTTGATACATTAATTTTTTTCGAAGAGTAATAATTTTTGACAGAGAATTAAAACTACCATTACTTAGGTTGAAATAAGACCTTCAATAAGAATATTTTTGGAAAAGAATTAAAACTGCTACTACTTGAATTAGAATAATAAAAAGATAAGTATCATTTACACTGTTAAAAATTTCATGAAATTTAATATCCTTTTAATTTACACAATTTGAACTTAATTTCATAATATTATATTAAATTTAATATATTTATACTGAAAAGTGTATTTGTGTACATGTACATGAATAATGAATTACGTCAGAAATGGATTGAGCCTTGTGGCATGGACCCCAATCATCAGATCAAATATGGTTAATATTGTATCTTTAAATTGTATCTACAAAGTTTATTTGTTATTGTAATAATTGTAAAAAGAAAATTATTTACAGAAAAAGTATGTGGAGTGCATTTTAAACCAGCATCGAGAGTCGCATGACAAAGGGCTCACATTTGATTGGTCGTCCCCCACCCTTTTCCGCCATTTTGTGTGTGTGTGTATGTGTGTGTGTGTGTGTGTGCGTGCGCGCGCGCGCGTGCAATAGCTCACTTTACGTCTTTTCACCACGAGTCGGACCACTTATGCTTCTAACACGGTTCGTTTGGGCGACGTTGTTGAGTGCGGACATGTTTCGTGCAGCGCATGCGTAACCTCTTAACGGCTTTTTCGAATTTTATTATTCTTGCTTATCGTTTCGTCTACTACTTTTTTAACACATTATCTGTTCTATAGTGACGATCTAGCGATCTCTGCTGCATCTATCTTCCCAACTTTAACCTTTTATCTCTAACCCAGTTCCCCCTGCCTCTCTTTCTTTCTTTCTTTTCATC
>NW_017257786.1:48142-54553 GCF_001594055.1 Mycetomoellerius zeteki
TTCCCTTCCTAGTGGTGGTGATATGCGGGAGGGCTCGTCTACGGGCCAGCTCGCCCCCGATCCGGGAGGAGAATGGAATTCTAAATCAGCGAAAGTAAATAACTCTGTCCCACTAAAGGATTTCAATACTTTCCTCGAGAAAGTTAATTTAACCTCGCGCGAGCCGAGAGCTTCATCATTGTCTCGCTTAGACAAAATCCATTCTGCCAAACTGCGCTTTTTGAAATCTCCTCTTTTTAACGACTCTGTCAAGATGTCCCGTGGAAAAAAGAAGGATAAGAAATCCATTAAAGGTCCAAAAAATTCTGAATTTTAAGCCCACTCTACGAGGCAAGAATTTTCTTCCTCTCTGAAGACTTCGGAAGATACTCACAAGTGTTAGAAAGATCTCGTTCTCCTATAATCTCGGAAGAAGGGGAGTGTGATAACGATTCGATTTCAGATATTTCTATGCAGTCCGATAGCCCACAGGACTACGGAATCGAGTTAATCCCCTCCAACAAAAAAACTGGTGACAATCTTCCGGCTACGGATGAAAAGACCTCACCAAAGTCTACTAAGCGTACTCATGATTCAGGCAAGATTGATGGGGAACCTCCGACTAAGAGTGTCTCCGTCACCCCGCAGTTAACTCAAGGATCTTCCTCAGGCACTGTTTGTCAGTACTCCTCCAGGGATCTTCCCCCTATATCGTTTTAATTCAGAAGGCTTCTGACAGCTCTACGACTCGCATTAATCCAGTTATGGTCAGCCACATCATCACCAACTATGTCGGTAATAACATTGTGGAGGTTAAATCGGCCGGACGTAACAAGGTCTCGATTGCACTAAATAATGATGAAAAAGCAAATAGTATCCTTCATCTTGAATCATTAAAATCACATAATCTAAAAGCTTCTATCCCTGCTTTTAGGATTATGAGAACCGGCGTTGCCAAAAACATTCCTCTGGACATAACTGAGGAAACCTCCTCAAGGAATTCACTTCTCAAGCAAAAATAATTTCAGTGCGGAGGCTACAACGCAGAATTAAAAAGGATGGCAAAGACGAGCTGATGCATTTCCTCACAGTTATGATAAAGTTTCAGGGCCAACTTCTACCTCGAGCACTGACTTATATGCATGTTTCCTTCCCGATTATCCCTTACATTCCTCGTGTCCTTATGTGTTTTTCTTGTTTGCGATTTGGTCACACTAGTTCGGACTGCAAGAGCGCTGCTCGCTGTGTTAGGTGTGATCAGGAGAAACATAGTAATCAGGAGGATTGTCCTCGTACTCATTTACCTCCCAAATGCGGCAATTGTGGTTTAGAACACTTTCCTTCTTCCCCCAAATTCCCCCTTTATCTTAAACAAAGGCAGGTTTATCAATACACCGTTCCAGAAAACATCTCATATTTGAAAGCACGTACAAGATTAGGCTTATCCTCCAATCCATCCTCCCCTTCCACCACTCCTCCTCTCAATGAATTCCCCCTTCTATCTCCTCCCTCCCGCTTCCTCCGCTCCTCTCCTCGATCTTTCCCCAACAATACACCTCCTTCCCCGTACTTTTATGACATTAATCCATATGATGTGCTTGATGGAATTCCAGAATTTGGCAACGCTTATATGGGTGATGTCTCTCCTTCTTACAGTGAGAAAGTGCGTTCCTCCTGGCACGTTACCGGTCAAGCTGCCACTCATCGCGTCAGTTCGGCATCTCATCTCAGGCCCCCTCCTCCTCTCATCAACAATCAAGCGTCCCACGACTTTCGCTTAGCTCGTAATGCGTGCCTAATAGCACCTAACGGTAGATGGGCGGACTCCCTGACAGATTCCCATCATTCCCTCTCTCTCCCACTCCCTCACCTTCCTTCCCATCTTCCTCCCTCTCTCCACCTCTATCTCCCATTTTTCACTCCCACTCCTACTACTCCTTCAACAACTGCTTCTAATCCAACTCACTCCGAGCTGGTCAATTTTATCGCTCTTATATCGAATTTGCTTCTAAAACTTCTGAGTAGTTTCTCTCCCGAACAAGGTAACTCCATCATGTGTCAAAGTCTCCGACAAATCCAAGAGATCCTTGTAAACTTCACCAAAAAATTTTAATTTATTATGTCAGCTCAACCCTCTAGTAATAACAATAACTCTTCCCCAACTTATCCCTTCAGAATCTCTTTTTGGAATTGCCTTGTCACCTTATTTAAAAAACCTGAGATTGAGAAGATGATAGAAGATCTTGACATTTTAATGCTTACTGAAACTTGTTTAACAGAGTTTAACTCCCCATCATTCCTTTACGATCAGGGGTTTTGACTGCATTAGACGTGACTCAATTTCTCACGATATCAGAGGCCTGCTCATCCTGGTCAGAAGTTCGATCCAATACTCGATTATTGACTCGCTGCCGGATCTCCTGCCATCTATTGAAATGCTGCCATCCATAGAAGTTATTTCCTGCAATTCTTCTTTCCCCATCGTCGGTATTTATAGACATCCTAACTCTCTTTTTCTACGCGATACTATCGATCGATTTCACTCTTTCTTAAGTCAATTCCCTTCACTTTTTCTAGCGGGAGACTTTAACGCCCATCACTCTCTTTGGGGCGTTCACAGAATCAACTCGGCGGGCACTGCTCTATGTGATCTAGTAGAATCTTTAAATCTCATCTATCTAAATCCGGACTCCCCTCCCACTTTCATTCCTCATCCTTGTAAAACTCCATCTGTAATCGACCTTTCTTTTTCCTCCGCTGATCTCGCCCTCCTTTGCCATGCCTCGGTGGGATCCGATCTTCACGGTAGCGATCATTTTCCGATATTTGTAACGCTTAATGAAAAAATTAAATCGATCAACATCTTCTTTCACAGAATACGCTTAACTCGATTTCAGTGGAAACTCGTGGCCCCGTTACTCGTTGAAAAAGCACCCGCCATAATTGAGGAGACATCCGCTGCTTCCTTAACAATCTCTCCGGAGGAAGGACAAAACCTTCATTCAAGGTATCATGTCGTGCTTAGATATCGCTCCATCCAACCGTGCATCTAACAAGAACAATAACTCAGATTCTTACTTCAACGACGGGAGGCACTCCGCGCGTGCCCCCCCTCCAGGTCCTTGATGGATCCCTCTCTGCGATGAGGCCATCAGAAACCGAACTGCTGCTTTAAAATCCTTCAAACTTTCTCCCACCGTCGAGAATTATGAGAAGTATACTGAATCTGTTCGAAGCACGCGCAAGACCCTCCGACAAGCTAAACGCAAGGGTTGGAGAGACTTCTGCGAGAAACTCAACCATATCACTTCTTCCGCAGAATTATGGAAAATGATCAAGCGCTTTAAACATCGTCGTCTCGTGGTGGACAATTCAACTTCTTCGAGGATTATAGGGAAATCGCTTGACAGCATACAAACAGCGATCCAGCAAATTTGCCCCTCATCGTGCGCCTTTTCACCTCCTCTTATCCCGTCTACGACGAATCACAGACTCTCTTGGCTTAACTCTCCTTTCTCTCTAAACGAAACATTAATATACTTAAATAATTGGAGGCAAGAAAAATAAATTCCTAGCAAAATAGTTATTGTTAGTCTTTTTTTTCTTTCTAATATATTATTATTAATTAATGAATAATGAGATCATGTAATAGTAAGTCCGGATGAAACTAAAATAATAGCATTTATTAAGGGAATATCAAATGAATTAAAGCTTCCATAGATGGGATCAAATCTTCATCGAGTCCAGACATTGATCGGGTGGAATACCGCCTTTTGAAGCTTCTTCCGGAAAACCTTCTTTCTTGCCTTTTATCTGTATTAAATTTGCTATTCTCCTCTTCCGCTTTTCCTTCTCAATGGTCCCTCTCTATAGTTTACCTTATCCCCAAGTCTCACGGGACTTTTAGACCTATATCTCTTACTTCTTGCATTCTCAAAATTTTCGAACGTATGATCCTTAATAGACTACTGGATTTCCGAGTCCCCCGCTTCCTCTCTTCCCTTTCTCTTTCCGGATAATCAATTTGGTTTTCGTAAATTTAGATCTTGCCAAGATAATTTAATACAACTTGTCTCGCACATCCATACTTCTTTTATCAAAAAACGCGATACCATCGCAGTTTTCATTGATATTAAGTCGACATTTGACAATGTCCTCCCTCATATTCTCATACAAGATCTCATCACTTTAGGTTTTCCCCCTCTCATTATACGTTTCATCTACAATCTCATCTCTTCCTGAAATTTACAATTCGTCACCCAGGGTTCCCTCTCTCCTATCTACGTCGCTCGCAAGGGTATCCCCCAGGGATCCGTTCTCAGTCCCTCTCTCTTTAATATATAATATATCTTAGAGAAATCAATAACACCTTACATCACGATACCCATCTTTTACAATTTGCAGATGACATAGTTATCTTCTCTTCTAACTTTGATCTTACATCTTCCCTTCACTCTATTAAGCAATCGATCGCTAAACTTTTAGCTTTTTTGAGGGATAGAGGTCTTGAGATTTCGGCTAACAAAACTCAGCTCACGGTATTCTCTAGAAAAAGGAAATCACTGTCTGTAAATCTTGGTATTTCTCTAAAAGATTCTCTCATCACTCCTTCGTCCTTTGTGAGATTTCTTGGAGTATATCTTGACCCGAAACTTTCTGGTTCCATGCATATGGACTATATCATTTCGAAAGGTAAGCGAGTTAACACTGTTCTCTCTATGTTGCGATGAACGTGGTGGGGAGTTAACCCCTGCTTATACTACTGAATATCTATATTGCAATGATACGCTCTTCTTTTGAGTATGCCTCGCTTATCTTTGCCCTCAAGTCCAACCAGTCTTCTAATAAATTACAGCGGATCCAGAACCAGGCTATCTGTCTTGCGTGCGGATATCGTAATTCTATTCCCATCAATGTAATGCATGCCGAAACCAAGCTTCCTCTTCTCAATCAAAGATTCGAGCTTTTAACAGCCAAATATTTCATTATCTCCATCCAAGATCATCCGGTTATTAGTAAACTTCTAGACGTATATATCTTGTTGCCTAACCCCGATCCTAACCATTATCTCAGCAAAAACTTTCCTGCGGCGTTAGTCTTCATTCGTATGTGGTCACACAGGAATACCCTTCACTCCACTCCGTCGTTACCTGCATATCAAAACTCTTACTCCTCTACTGTAAAGCATGCTACATTTCTTTCCCTTCCCAACTCAACCCTCAAAAACCTTGATATACCTACCCACGCCTTTCAGCTCGTCTTTGAGGAAGTTTTCAAATCTCAGTTAAGCGACGCCGCGGTTTTCTACACTGATGGATCCAAGGTTGATGATGGCACCTATGTTGGATCTGCTGTGCTTTCTCCGCAATTAGATCTAAAATTTATGTGCCAGCTCTCCTCTTATTCATCGATTTTCACTGCGGAGACTTGGGCCATTTACAACGCTCTTCTTTTCATCCTACACAACGGAATCGAACGATCAGTAATAGTGTCAGACTCCAAAAGCGTCCTTGAAACTCTTGCAGGCTTTCGTAACAAAATAAACAACTATATCATCTTTTATATTAGAGCCCTCATCGAAGAAGCAAAGTTCAGCAACTCTCAAGTCACATCTGGATCCCCTCTCATTATGGCATCAAGGATAACGAGACTGCAGACAAGCTAGCTAAAAGAGCCATCAGAGAAGGTACAACTCCAATTTCAAGGTACCTTATTCGGATTTATACGCAATACCTAAAAGACAACTGGATAGAGACTTTGTCAAATATCTGCAACAATCATCCACCTACAAAGGAGAATTTTATTTTAAGTACTGCTATATCAAGGATAATAACAAATCTTGGTTTGACGAATCACGGCTCTCTCGCATGATGATTACTATAATACTATGGCTGCGTTCAGCAGACTCAACAGTTTTGCAACCGTTTTATGATTGTCTGCTAAGATAGGACCATTCTTCTAGATCTAAAAGTATAATCCAATTAGCGCGAAGGAAACTTCCAACAGTTGCAAAACAAACGTTCTGCTGAACGCACCCTATGAGTCGTCTTAGAAGCAACCACTTCAACCTTAACCTAAACCTAAACTTATATCGGAAAAATTTCATTGATGATCCTTCATGCGCCTGCGGAGCTCCTCTCCAGGACTTAGTTCATTTTATCTTCCATTGCCCCCTTTCTGAAACCCACGCCTCTCCTTTGAAAACAGCTCTTCAAGAATATATCTGAGAACTTACATCAGACCCCTACTCTTTTATTATCCTAGCACTTAATGCCTCGTCGGCTAAATTATGCCGTCTTTTTACTAGTTTCGGCCTCGTCTGTGAACGCCATTTATAATTCATATTTTCGCGGCGCTATCTCACGGTTACAATACTGGCGCGCCTGCGCCAGCACGCGGCACAGACCCCTCCTCCCTATCTTAGCGGCATTC
>NW_017257786.1:54608-63697 GCF_001594055.1 Mycetomoellerius zeteki
CCCCTCCTCCCTATCTTAGCCGCATTCCTGGCATGCCGCTTACCCCTCTACCGCGTGAATCCCAACCTCTTTAGGTTGTGTGATATACGACTATACGAGACGAATTCCTCGTCTCACAGCACCGAATTTCCTGGAGTTTACAGATTACTCATTTTATCCGACGCTACATCAGACGTGATCTGGTCATATTACCTCCGCTCATTTTCGGCAGGCAGGAGCCATTATTTAAGAAGAAGAAGAAGATGCTTCTAACACCGTGTTGTAAACACATTCCGTCAGGATGAGGTTAAGTAGTTTAATAACTAAAGCACAAAAAGGAAAAGCAATATAATCAAATTAATATATATTATACGTTTATTCTGTTTAAATATGTATATATCTAATTCATATGGGCCTTGTTTAGCTGTAGAAAGAGACATATGTGATATATAACTTTTCACTGCGGGCTCAATATGGCTGCTTTAATTAAGGTGGTGGGAGTATCACCAATCAGAAATCGCGACGCCATTGACGCTTCTCTCATATATAGGACTCTACTCTGAACGGTAACTCAACTCGCAAAAGGGGTGTGATTTGCCCAAACTGAGCAATCCATGTCAATCCCTTCCATCATGGTCTATTTTATAGCGAATTCGATTGGACGCACTCAGTGCGCTCTGGTGCACATTAAAGCCGTCATACACAAAATAATGTAAGGGTATGTTTATAAATAGATATAGAAATCGATTTTAAATCGTAAAATACTCAATACATTTTATTATACTATTAGGTAAAATATTTATTTCATAATTCGAAATATTTGCATTTCATTTTTATACTCAAATCAGTGTACAACGGCTTTAATATGTTCCAGTGCGCACTAGTACTTCCAATCGAATTCGCCATTATATGTCTATGATAAGGACGTATCAAATATTTAATCCGCACCAATTTGATACGCGTACTAACTTATTTAACTGTGTAAAAAGGGTTCGTGTCTCGAAAAGGGACTATTTCAGCTTTTCGAATTTTTTCGGTTGTACGTTATACATACATTAAAGCGTTTTGTCCATTAAGCTGCTTTTCACAATGCCTTCATACAATTTTAATTTTAATATAAAATTTTAAAAAAATTAGCACCGAAAGTGAACATTAATACGCATACGGGTGTAATTTATTTATTTATGTACATACGTGAGACAAACAGAGAGAGGGCGAGAGAGAGAGAGCGAGAGCGAGCGAGCGAGAGAGAGAGCGCGCAAAAGGGAAAGATTGTGGGAAAACAAGAGTGTGAAAAAGAGAAAGTGAAGGCAAGGAGAGATTGAGAAAAGGCGAAAGAAAGATTACAAATCTTAATATTAAATCCATACCCTCGTCAAAAATTTGTATTAGTGATAATATTTATAAAGTTAACAGTGCAATTCTTCACTATGGTAAAAATATAAACGAAGGACATTATACAAATTTATTGCGAGCTAAAGGTACAAAATGGACATCCATAAATGATTTAAAAGTTGAGATATGTAAGTGGTCTCGAAATGCTAAGAGCGCACATATATTTTTCTTAGAACAAATCTAAACAGTCAAATTATCAATAAATGAGTTAAATCAATACAATATGACTTAATATTATATAAATATAAATTTACAAAATAATTCTAGAAATAATCTGTACTTATTTTTACAAGATTTGAATTCTACAGGGTGCGGCGCCAAAATCCGGACAAATTATACATTTTTTCCAAATATATTTTTTATTGCAAAAACGAAAAGGTTTACAAAATTTTTTTAACCACATTGTTTGTAAGGCCATAAAAAACACATTTACTCAATATATCCCCCGCTTGCTTGAATGACCGCCTCCATTCTCGGTCTGAAGCGTGCGCAGGCGCGCTTTAATGTGTCATGGTCTATATCGGTGAATGCCGCTTCCATAGCGGCTCTCAATGATGTGACGTTTGGATGTCTGGACTTGTTTGTGACCCTTTCAACGCTCCATACATAGAAGTCCAAAGCAGATTGCAGCGTTCAACTCGCTTTGTCCTGGCGGCTTCGGAAAGCATCTGTCTCACTTTAATTGTGTAAGACTTGTAGCGGAGGTCCTCCTCGATGATTCGACGCATAGTTTTTTCGCTTACACCAACAACCGACAATTTTCGGATCGACTGCCCTGGATCCTCAAAAATCAGCTCCTGAGCCCATTGAATGATGTCGGGCGTTCTGACAACGCGCTCCTTTCGGGTTTTCCTCGCCGGTGTTGCAAAACCTTCGTTGGACTTCTCCGACTCATTGTACTTTGCGATGACATCATACACAGTCGATCTCGGGTACCCGAAGAACCGAATGATTTCTGTCACCGAGCGCTCAGCGCGAATACTTTCGATAATCGGGGCTCTTCGGTTATACTCCGCACTTGGTTTCAACATTGCGACTGTTTCGAGATTATGATGGTTTAGTACATGCGTCAAGCTATTTGAACGGTAATCGCGACATCTACCAGTGGTATAAAACGGCGAGCATTTTAAATTGAATTTTATCCGGATTTTGGCGCCGCACCCTGTACATTATTACATTTTAAAAAATTTACAAAAAGCAGTAAAATCTTTAAAAGCGAACCTTATTAAAAAAAGAAAAAATATACGCCAAGTGCATAAAAAAGATATTGAATACATTCTTAATAAAAAACGGATATGAAATAAATGTAATTAGCCAAGTATTTCATCACGCAAGACATGTAAGATAGACTGAAAGTAACTGAAAGAAAATTGTCAATATATTAATATAAAATTGTCAATGGATTATAGTGAAGAAAAAACTTGGCGTGCCAAGTGAGTTTTTAAGTAAAAAAGACAATAATGACACGGTTTAACTTTCTACCTTTTTCATACAATGCGAAGAGAAAAGATGAACTGAGATGCAAAAAATGCGAGAAGTTTAATTAAAAATAAAAAGCCTTATACCCGTGTCACACTATGCATTGGAGATTGAGGATTGCGAATTAAGGATTAAAATTCGACCAATCAGGTAATAATTTTAAGTTTAATCCGTTTCGTTTTAATTGGCTGAATTCTAATCCTCAATTCGCGATCCTCAGTCTCCAATGCGTAGTGTGACACGGGCATTAGGTCGGAATCAAACTACGCATGAAGATTGAGATTGAAGATTGAAGATTAAAATTTGACCAGTAAGGATAAAAGAATTTTAGCTCCTATTGTCTTGATTGGTCAAGTTTCAATCTTTCAATCTTAATATTCAATGCGTAGTCTGATTCCGGCCTTATAATTCACGTTATGTGTACTATAGATATTTAATAGTGGTAGTGAATTTTAGAACACAGCCAATGTATATTATATACATTGCATCGTATATATGTATACATAGAACCTTCGCCAAAGATATATTTCTCAATTTTTTAGGAAATACACATGCATCATTACTTCTGTGATACCACTATATAAATTCCGAGTACAATGTATTTCGATTCTAATTTTCCTCCCGTTCGCGCTGAGTGAGTAAGGTTCCGTATTGGTACTGTCATTGTGAGAGCTAAGTCACGTGCACCAATCACGCGGAATCCCGAATGTCCAGACTCTATATTTCTAGGGACTCTAATATACAACTTGAGTGATAAAGGGAGCTTTCCAATAAGAGACACAGAATGACATGGTGTGACACGGTGAATCATGGTCATCCTTGTTGTTAAACAAGGATGAAATGATCGCTGTGTCGTGCAGTGTCGCTTGTTGGAAAGCTCCCAAAGTAATTCACCACAGTAAAGGTGCAGCCACAATAAAAGAAATAAGGAATTAGGAATAATGAATAAAGATTTCAACCTATCAGATATCGGATACACCAGAATACACAGTTTCTGATAGGTTGAAATCTTTATTCCTAATTCCTTCTGTTGTGGTTGCACTTTAAGGTCCTGCACACAATAGAAGAAATAAGGAATTAGGAATAAAGAATAAACAATTTCAACCTATCAGAAACCGTGTATTCCGATGTATCCGATTTCTGATTAGTTCAAATCGGTGCGGCCACAATAGAAGGAATAAGAAATTAGGAATAAGAAATAAAGATTTCAACCTATCAGATATCGGATACATCAGAATACACGGTTTCTGATAGGTTGAAATCTTTATTCCTTATTCCTAATTCCTTATTCCTTCTATTGTGGCTGGACCTAAATTCTTTATTCCTAATTCCTTATTCTTTCTATTGTACATAGCACGGGCCTAAGGGGCTGCACAGAATAAAAGGAACAGAGAATAAAAGGTTTATTCGCGTCGCATGCTCCAATATGTTCCAATTAGAGACCCTCTAATCAGAGTCGCGAAATAACGTCAATAAGGTTAGGTCGGCGATGCCATTTTTCAGCAAAAATCGGAAGTAGCGATTAATATAATACAACTGCGAACACCATCACAGTTGCAATGAAAAGACTGTTTAATGTGATACATTAACCTAATACATGTGAATCTAAATACAGTTGTCAGAAGAAAGTTACATTATTATATTTTTTATATTAATACTGTATTTCATAAAATTATATTTTCTAAAATGACTGGTTGTTTTGCGCCAGACTGCAACAATTCTGCAAAAAAAGAGTTATATTATGAAAATCTTTCCTCGTAATCCTGAAAAAAGAGCAAAATGGATAGCAAATGTAGGTCGACCAAATTGAACTCCAACTAATGCTTCATATCTCTGCGAGGTTAGTGTTGTGGAAAAATATTATTTAATATTTTACATGAAATAATACTTTTTTTATTTTGTATATATTATTATATACATATATTATTGTACATATATATATATATAGTATATATTTATTTTGTAATACCATGTTTTAAAATTTAAATTTGACGCCATGACTATTTCCGGTTTTTGCTGAAAAATATCGGCACCAATAAAAATTGGAAACATTATTTCGCGACTCTGATTAGAGAGTTTCTAGTTCCAATATGCTCCTACTATAGCTCTTACTCACTTCAACGCGCTTGATAGAGTGAGTAGGAGCTATGGTAGAAGCATGTTGGAGCTTGCGACGCGAACAAACCTTCAGCATTTCAATCTATCAGAAACTGTGTATTCCACAATACATGATTTCTGATAGGTTGAAATTTTTATTCTCTGTTCTCTGTTCCTTTTATTTTGTGCAGCCCCTAATGCTTCAAATCTGTACAAATATTTGATTGATAGTAGGTACAGTCACCGACGAGATACTATTAAAGACCGAAATCCTTAGGCTAGACTCAGACTACGCATTGAAGATTGAGATTGAAGATTGAAGATTAAAATTTGACCAATGAGGACAAAGGAATTTTAGCTCCTATTGTTTCGATTGGTCAAATTTCAATCTTTCAATCTTCAATCTCAATATTCAATGCGTAGTCTGATTCCGGCCTTACGGAAGTTCGCGTCCTTATGAATATTGAAGCGATTAAGAATAAAAAAACTGATAATATTGTATTTATTTTATGATTTATTAGTTTAGTAGACGTGTTTATCGGTGTACGTGCATTTAAAACTCAATAATACTCGATTTTTCTTTAAAATTGTGATTTCAGTGTTATCGTCAAAGTTTGATTATCAACAGAGATAATAACTGCAGAGAAAAAATTGTAATTTTTCGGCAATATATAGGATATTATAGCTTTACAAGTATGCATATTTATTTATGGAGCTTTTATGTAATAAAATATCATGAATTAATAATGTATTAGTCAAATATTTATGTTAATAATAGCAAATTTATATCAATTGTCGATAATGTCAGCGTTTTTCGATTACTCCGGGCCCTTAGGGTCCTTTTTATACCGCCGAAAATTTGCCTAGGGTTGACGGTCTTTAATAGTATCTCGTCGGTGCTGCAGAGAAAAAATTGTAATTTTTCGGCAATATATAGGATATTATAGCTTTACAAGTATGCATATTTATTTATGGAGCTTTTATGTAATAAAATATCAGAAATTTAATAATGTATTAGCTAAATATTTATGTTAATAATAATAAATTTATATCAATTATCGATAATGTCAGCGTTCTCCAATTACCTCGGGGCCCTTGAGGCTCTTTTTATACGGCCGAAAATTTGCCCAGGGTTGACAGTCTTTAATAGTATTTCGTCGGTGGTACGGTCAACGCGATGCTGCAAACGCTTTGAAGCGTTTTTTAATTGGTCAGTTTGTAAAATTCTTTCTTCTAATTGGTCTATCAAACGCTTCAAAACATTTGTAGCCGAGACTTTGACCGCACCCAGTATATAATAAATTTATATTGTATATGATATAATACATATTATAATAGAATAATCAATACTAAACGGTTTTAACTTCAAAAAATGATAATGTTAATCAATGCCTAGTAAGATATAATAATGCTTAGTAATGCCCCCAGTAACGCCCACTAATGTTTAGTAATGTCCACTACTATCGATAATTCCTAATCATTCTCAAGTAATGCCTCAAATAATTTCTTCAGCGGTTTAGCGATATGCTAACGGTTTATTAGCACATCCGAGCAGAATATTATGGCAGAGTGGCATCAATTGTATCCATTAAGTTCGTGCTGTGTGAGATACAATCTAACAGTACAATCTAACAGTAGAGATAAAAATATTCGTATAATATTTTATAATATTTTTTATCTTGTAATATTTATCATCTTTCAAATTTATGAAGATTTTTAAAAAAAGTACCTTACACACACACACACTTTTTCAGAATTTATAAATTTTTTCAGAAATTATATGTACAATGAGAAATCTTAAAAGTCTTAGAATATTTTAGAAGTCACATATATGAAAAAATTTTGAAAAGATTCAGGCTTTCTCAAAATACTTATGAAAAGTGCTTCAATTAAAAAAAATTATAAAATTATATGCAGAAATTTTGAAAAATTATAAAATTTATATAAAAATGCTGAAAAATTACATGAAGAATTTTAAGAAAAATTTTCAGAGATTGCCAGCAGAACCAAGTACAGTCTGTCATTTTGTAATTATTTACATGATTGCAAAATGGCAGATTTTGCTCAGTTTCTGCACTCAATCTGCCATCATATTCTCTCGACATTCTGATAATAAAATTAATGGTAGACACTTTGCGAAATCTGCTTTTGACAGATTCGGCTATCTGGAGATAAATAATCATACCATCTTTGACGTTGGTATCTTCTGGAAAGGAACTATTGTGCTGTAGGAAATCGGCCTTTTTGAGAACACTCTTACTCGATTCAATGACCTCGACTACCTTCTCAGCTAGCATCGCGATCATTTTATACAGACGCTCGTAATTGTCCATCTTTAAGAGAGTTTGCACAGCTTCTATGTGATCTTTTCGTCGTTGAGCAAATAATTTCTTGACTGTTACAAAAAGTAGTTGAGAGGTAAAGAAGTAATAAAAAATATCGACAATAGGGAACTCAACTCGGATGACTTTGACCTTGGCATATGTCGTCAAGATCATAACCCTGAGTGACCTTCAGATGGTTTTAGTTGATGCTCGTCCTTCGTTAAATAGTTATTAACAAAAAAACGGTTCCATTATATAACACGAGAATTCTTTGTTTTATAAAATAGATTTCCTGCTTTAAAAACAAAAAATCTCTGCTTTAAAATAGATTTCCTGCTTTAAAAACAAAAAAATTTCTGTTTTAAAATAGATTTCCTACTTGGGTTTTCGCATGGAAGTCGTGCGCCCTAAGCAGGGGGCGAGGTGAGATGAGAGTCGCTTTGCGTGGAAGTCGTGCGCCCCCATGCAGGAAGGGAGATGGGGTGGGAGTCGCTTCGTGTGGAAATCGTGCGCCCCCCAAGCAGGGGGGAGTAGGAGTCGCTTTGCATGGAAAATGTACTTCAAAGCAGAAAATTTCTGTTTAATATAGTAGAAAAGAGACATCATTTTTCAAACTTTTTTTGTTAATAACTTTTTAATAAAGGACGAGCACCAACTAAAACCATCTAAAGGTCACTCAGGGTCATGACCTTGACAACATATGTCAAGGTCATCCAAGCTGGGTCACTTATTATCGATATTTACCTAAACAATAAATTAATAAGTAACGACCTGTCGAATACAAAGTAACAGTAACATTACATCAATGTTACAATTTCCTACTTAAAAATGTAACTGTTACGTACAATATGTGTTACATTACATTATTGTCGAGTGGGAAATTACAACATTGATGTAATATTAATCTGTTTTTAATGAAAGTTAAAAATCAAGATAAAATGCTAGATAAAATATTTAGCATAAATAAGATAATATTATATATCGATGCCTGAGCCGTAGACATGTTATATCGAGAAATACATGAAGATAGATCTATAAAATTTTAAAAAAATTATGAAGAGCATTTCACACGAGGCGTGAAGATCAGTCTAATACGTCGGAATACATGCGAAGTAGGGTTTATATCGAGAAAAACATGAAGCACGGTTTATGTCACATGAAATTAAAGAAGGGTCTATAATCTATATAACGCAATACTCACTTCTCCTAAATTTTAATTGTATGACAGGGCGGAGTTCTTTATTTCCTTCTTATCGCGTCCGAAATTCACGTGTATAGGAGAAATTAACGTGAAAGAATTTAGTAATTTATCTCGAATGAGTGTCGAAAAATAAATTTTAAATAAATAACAGTAATGGATGGTAAATATGATAAAAACAGGTATATAATATTACCTCACTTTTTGAAAATAATATGGGAAGCACAATGTTATTTTAATTTTAAAAATAATATAATTATTAAATTTCAACTGGCTGGAAAATTCCAACATCTTTCTATTTCCGAAAAAAATGATAATAATCCTGTCGATTCTGATGATGTATCAGAAAGATGTAAGTTTTATAAAGGAAAGAGGTTGAGCGTAAGATAGATAAGGGGTGGTAAAATACCATATTATCTCATACAGTTTGCATTGAATTCTAGGGGCAATCGTTAAAATTACTTCGTTACAGTCTATTTAGACATTGTGGGATGGTTACTAGTCATTAGTGTTCACTACGTTTTTATAAAAGCTGAATTTCAGTATCATGTCGAGCGCCATATTGTCACGTAACATATTAACGACCGCACATTAATTTCCACCTATATATATATATA
>NW_017257786.1:67531-73801 GCF_001594055.1 Mycetomoellerius zeteki
CGGCAGTGTCGCTGCGCTTGGCTTAGCGCCGAGACACTATCGTGTCTCCAGATGGTATTTCATCACCTTCTTTTCTGGTCTAATAATTTACTAATATCATAAATTATAATTGACTTTATAAATATTACATAATACCACAAATGTAAGCAGCTTTATCAGCTTTCGCAGTTTCAAATGTAAATCAGTCGACGCAGAATGTGTACCAATACATATCATCGCATATAATAAATGAGCCTACTCAACCGGAATAATCAAGTTTCTCTGAAAATGAAAATAATTATTCTATGATTATTCAATAAGTGTCAAATATTATTCTTGAAGAATAATTAAATATAAATAACTCGGAAATGCAGAGGAAATTCGGATACAAATAAAATTACTACAATATCTTCATTTATAATTTATATTTAAAATCCAAACTTTTTTTTATTTTTGGTACAATTATATCCCCTATAGGACAATATTAAATGATATGACGAAATCTTGAAATAAAAATTAAAATCTGTAATTATGTATATATGCATATACAGGGTGTTAGTTAACTATGTTACTACACTTAACAGAGCGATTTTTTGGTTTATTTCAAGTAAAAAAGTCAATATAAACATGTGTCCTAAACGACTTAATTTCCGAAATAAAAAAATTTTAACGTGTAGTAATAATCTGTTTATTTTTGAAAGAAATACAGCTTGAACTAGTAAAAAACTAGTCAAAAACAAAAAAAAACAGGCTTCAGTTCTTCTAATGAAATAAAATAATTAGATGAATTATTGAAAATGTTCACCTTGCGCCATGATACATCCATCGAGCCTTCTTCTCAAAGATCAGAACTAAAGTCTATTTTTGATTTTGTGACTTTGACTTTGACACTTTGTTTATGGTTGTGCGAATGATAACTCACGTGAAGCAAGACATATTTATGCAGGAAAATATCTCCAACGCAATTTACCGTTTCGTCAAACATTTGCGAACATTCACCTATATTTCGGAAACTAAATCATTTAGGATGCATATTTATATGGACTTTTTTACTTGAAATAAACCAAAGAATCGCTCTGTTGAGTATGGCGATATACTTAACTAACACCCTGTATACAGGGTGGGACATTTTAATCGCCCCAGGCGAATATCTCAAAAACTAAAAGAGATTTAAGAAAAAGTTTTATATGAAAGTTGTAGGCTTTCTTATGGGAAAGAAGGTGAACATAACGGGTTTTGGATAGGGGGCACTACCAAGGTCAGGTCAGAGTCAACATGAATTTTTTTAATGGAAACTCCAATTTTTTATTGCATATTCTTGTGGCACACCTCGAGAGCTTTCCAAAACGCTATAATAAAATATTTTTTCATGAAGTACTTTTTGAGTTATAAGTCTTGAATGTTATAGTTTCGGCAATAACATTACTCAAGGTGTGCGACCGACGGCTAAAACCTTTTTGAATGTTGTTCAGGATCACGATCTGGATAACACTTCTCAAGATCAAGGTCATTGAAGGTTGTTCCTCTAATTTTCATTTTTGCACTGAAAATTCATTTCTCCGTAAAAATGAAAATAAGTAGGGGAGACCAGGGCTAAAAGTTCCGAGGGTAAGTTGTTCCGGGGATAAGTTGTTCCGACGGTTATATCTTCAAAATGAAAAGGAATAGCGTTGTGTTTTCAATTGTTTCCGTTGTGTGAGTCGATCACGCTATTCCGTCGTGCACTTCAGTAGTGTCCGCGACAGTGAATCGTATAGTTGCAAGCAATACCTAGTCACGTACTACGTAAAGTAAATATTTTTCGGTCATTATTTTTTGGTCTATTTCAATTATTTAACGTCGATATCATTTATTGTTTCGTCTTTATGGATCAAATAACATTTAAGAATGTTGCATTAGTATTTATTAGACTATTTCAATACATAAGCAGAATAATCTCACGAATTGCCACATGTGTCGACAAGGGCTAGTTGTTATCGTAACTTGGGGCATATTGTAACCATAACTACTTGCCCAACTGCAAATGTGTAAATAGTTCCTGCTGTGTTTTTAGGATGCGAACATATAAACGAAAGATCGGAAGGGGCACTACTTCTATTGAGCCTTCTTATGCGTAAAGCTGCTGAAGCTGTTATACGAGAAGGCTAGAAGATAAAAACTGTCTGAGTCAGTTTTGTTGTTACTTGACAATCATTCTTCGCATATCGACATAAACGTTATTGAAAAAGCAAAATCTAATGGGGTCATAATGCTTTCTTTTCCTCCTCATTGTACCCATCGCTTACAACCATTAGATGTCAATGTCTATGGACCGTTCAAAAGTTATTGTGCTGTTGCAAAAGATAACTGGATGCGTAATAACCCTGGAAAAATCATGTCCGTCTATGATATTCCAGGGATTGTCAAATTTGCTTGGCCTTTAGCATCAATTCCCAACAATATAATTAATGGATTCAAGAAGATTGGAATATGTCCATATAACAAAAATATATTCACAGACGATTTGTGTGTATGAAGATAGCGTCTCACTTGGTGGAAACTCATTAAATAATGAGAGTTCTGAGTTTATTTTCTATAGTTCTATATACAGGATAAATAAATAGTTCCGACCATTAAAGCCGAGAAATCCAAAATTCAAAATGAGATGTCAAGTTCACACAGGGCCAACTTCATCTAAAAAAGTTTCTAGCCACAGTTTCTTATAGGATTTAAAAAGATACATAGTTCTACAAAGAGTTCTGACAATATTATTTTGATTATTAAACAATTTTTTTCACTAAAAAATAGTCTCTAAAAGGAACGAAGATGAGACGCTGTCTGATTTCAAAGAGTTCTGTTAATTTTATGGTACTTTTTCGTATAGTTCTGAATGTATCCTAATGTTTTCCGAAGAGTTCTGGTGATATCAATAATTTGTTAATTTTTTAAACAATTTTTATCACCCGAGGAAGGCGCTTTTCAGAGTATATATGTGAGACGCTGGCCGATAAGTATCATGAAAATGAAACATTTCATTAAAAGCAACCCTTATTTCTTAGTAACAACTTACCCCAATGCGAACAACTAGCCCCGTGAAGGGGTAAGAAGTTCCGCTTCGACCAGCCACAAATAAATGACTTCCTATGAAACATCTGTTACAATACATTAAATATAAACTTAGAATCTTAAGGTACAGTAAATTTAACAATAAATAAGTCAATAGTGAAGAGAATAACTACATTATTTTCTAGTCATTTTTTGTTTTTTCAAAATCGGAACTTTTAGCCCCGGTTTCCCCTACAATCTCCAATGGCCTCGATCTTGACAAATGTTATTCAGACATGATTCTGAACAACATTCAAGATGTTTTAGTCGTCGGTCATATACCTTGGGTAATGATAATGCCAGCGGTACTGTAACATGCAAACCTTATAACTCGAAAAGTGCTTCATAAAAAAATATTTTATTATAGCGTTTTGGAAAGCTCTCGAGGTGTGCTACAAGAATATGCAATAAAAAATTGGGGGTTTCATTTAAAAAATTCATGTTGACCCTGATCTGATCTTGGTAGTGCCCCCTATCCAAAATCTGTTATTTTCACCTTCTTTCCCCCAAGAAAACTTATAACTTTCATATAAAATAAATTATCTATATGGCTCAATCAGAATAAATCAGTAGTAAAAAGAATGGGCTATGAGCCAATTATAACATAAAGAATATTTAATAAACTTTCTTACATACATGCAAACGTTTCGACACCGATCGGGTCATTTTCAATGCAAAACAATAAACAAACTTATAAAATTCTCGGAAGATTTAGTTAAATTATAAAGTCCAGTACAGAATTCGGTTGTATCAATGACATGTGGTCCATATTTAAAATCGAAGGAGATCTCATCTCACTCTTTTTACAATTCTCCAATCTTACAAATAAATAATAAATTAACAATACGTTATAGTTTAGATTATCAAAACGTTTTTTAGTGAATTAAATTAACATACAAATTAAATAAAAAATATCTACCTTAAAATGTCTTAAAGATGTAAGTTAGACGCAGAGAGGAAAACGCAATTAACAACGTTATATTAAATAAAAAGTAAGCCATAATACGGATGGGTCTCAGATTTGTAATCGACGATGTCAAACGTTATGACAACAAGGAAACAAGGAAATAAGAAAAATAGTAACGGTTTTATATAAAACTTTTTCTTGTATCTCTCTTAGTTTCTGAGATATTCGCTTGAGGCGATTAAAATGCCTCATCCTGTATAGGGGAAAGTCGCCGATACAGACATAGATTAAAGCGACAGCCCCTTAATTATTTCTCAGAAACTAACTATTGAACTTTATTAATAAAATCATGATCTGTTCAGCTAATTAAAGAAGTACGAACTTATAATTCGTACATTTGTTTCTTGTTTCTATACCAAATCAGTTAAAAACAAATTCTACGAATGCAAAAATAAAGTTCTTACGATTTTATTTTGCAAATTGCGTAGTTTAAATAATAGTGACTATATTATTGATAATATTAGGTCATTTTAAATGCTTTTAGTTTGCTAAATCAGTTTTATTTATATTATTTCTTCTTTTAATTTTTCCATAATACGATTTTAAATGTAAAATTGGGATGGAGCGTAAACCGCCCTATCTGTCTGTAAAACAGACCATGAGCTAACATAATCTTTATAATGTTGCTTTATGATGTCAAATTGCTCTTTTGGAGCTGAAGGCTCCATATGAGAAACGATATGAATCGTGCATATATGGAAAAACTCTTGAAAAACCATTGCGTTACATATTTGCATCCTGCAGAACAGCGTAAAGTAAATATGTATACCATATAATTCAATAAAAATATTTTATAACGAAGTAAAAAGATTCTGGAAAATCTTATATACGTTCATTTGTAGGTAGGTACCTTATCCAGATAATTCCTATAAAAGAAAAAGAATAGGCATACGTAGCATTACTGCTTACTGTCAGTTTTGGAGCCCATTTTATCAGATGCTCATTTTAGCTTATCTTATAAAAAAATTAATTATTGCAAAATTGCAAATAGTATTATAAAAACCGCTTATACTATCTGATAAAAGACACTTTTTAATTTGTACTTATGTTTTTAAAGTTTTATTTTTACTTTTTGTTTAAGAAACATTGGCTATGTTCAGCAAGCTCAACTTGTTTCCAATATGTTGCGACAACCGTTAAGTGAGCGGCAGTCTTGTGAGATCACTCGAGCGGGTCGGACGTGTTTCTTCTCGTCTCGGGTGTTACGTCACCTCGATTATATTTTTGAAAAGCGTGGCTGACCGTCTGGCCGCCTGATCGGCTTCAACTGTGCACTGCATCTCTATACTGATAGTCTCTTCATTCATCTGGACGCGCGTCTGTGCGGCGCGGAAGCGTCGTAGTTGCAGGCGCCCAGTGTTTGAGGGGACGTCTAGCCATTTCCATTCTTATTGCATCATCTTTTTTATTCTACTTGCCCGGTTCGAGGGGGCCGGTGCATTGCATTCCGATTTTAAGACATTATTCGATTACTCATATTGACCTGATCTGGGGGTCGATTCTGTATTTTCAAACAAGGTGAAAATTACAAAAGTGAGCAAATTTACTAGGTGTTGACCAATGAATTTATCAGTATTCTAGTAAATTCGCTCACTTTTGTAATTTTCACCTCGTTTTGAGATACACAATCGACCCCTGGCCGTATCGTCCTCCTATTACCTACTTGGAAGCGAGAACCAATAAACAAAGAAGAAGAAGTTGAGTGAGCGCTTACCAATTGCTGAACGATTCTATTCTCTTAAGTTACGTGACTTATATCATCTATTTACCGTGGTATGACTTTATTTAGGTTAATTTGTTATTTTCGTCGTTCGTATTGTTTATTCGGTGAACATGGATTTATTACATTTGATATTAATTGCTGCTGACGATGCAGATGATGTGAGAGGTATAGAATTACACAAAAACGTGTCTATTTAGGTCATGTTGCTTATACACCGACAACATGTTGAGTTCAGGTAGCGGTCTTAAAATATAATGGAAAAAATGGCGTCCGCTCAGTAAACACGTTGCGTATTGGGCACTGACAACAACGCGTTCAGCATCTTTTCACTGAACCGTTGTGCAACCATTGCGCTTACTGAACGTAACCATTGTCTAAAAACAAAGTGATATATCGATATCGGTGACTTTCCTATATATATATATATATACAGGGTGATTACTAATGGTTGTACCAACTACTTACCATAAGACTTACCTACTGCATGACTTACCGACTGCACTTGTAATTTACTAAA
>NW_017257786.1:74435-75248 GCF_001594055.1 Mycetomoellerius zeteki
TAGATGGGATCGAAATAAACATAAAAGTCCTTTACCGTTTAGCGATATTCGTAATAATAATCGAGATATTAATGTTTGCAATTGTACCAATGAGAGCGCGCCGAAAGAAACGCTCCGGCCGCTCGAGCTTACATAGCTCGGCCCAGCGGTGAGAGCGACGATGCTGGGAGCTAAGCAACGGCGCGCTTCCTCTCTTGCCTCTCCAACGCGCTGCCGGCGCATTCATCGTTTGACAAATTGAGTGGGGCTATACCTCGAGTGGCCGGAGCGTTTCTATCGGCGCGCTCTCATTGGTACAATTGCAAACATTAATATCTCGATTATTATTACGAATATCGCTAAACGGTAAAGGACTTTTATGTTTATTTCGATCCCATCTATCTTCCTATGGGTGGGAGAAGTCTCGCCGGACACCCTGTATATATATATATATGTGTGTGTGTATATAAAGTAGATATATTTGCAAAAATAGATGCAAAAGTATTGACCTTTTATAAAATATTGATAAAAAATTAATTTCAAAATACATTTCATCAAAATATGATACAAATTATCTTACTTGTTAATGGTATAATATATTAGCAAAATTAAATTTAGAAAGAAATTGTTAAATAATTGAGAAAAATATTTTCGTTGTATATCATGTATAGAAATATAATTAATCTAT
This sequence comes from Mycetomoellerius zeteki, assembly GCF_001594055.1. Taxonomy (NCBI): domain Eukaryota; kingdom Metazoa; phylum Arthropoda; class Insecta; order Hymenoptera; family Formicidae; genus Mycetomoellerius; species Mycetomoellerius zeteki. The sequence goes on from NW_017257786.1 coordinate 75,103, forward strand.
GTATATACAGGGTGTCTCAAAAAAACGGATCGAAAAACAATGAGGACGTAGATTGGATCAAGGAGAACAAAACAGTTTTGTACCATTTTGCAGTTGACGCAATATTTAACGAGATATTAACGTTTAAAGATAGGCGAATACAAGCG
>NW_017257786.1:75469-76260 GCF_001594055.1 Mycetomoellerius zeteki
AGGGTGTTTGATAATTAATGAAAAATCTCTCGCAGAGGGGTAGAATGGACTAAACTGAGAAGAAAAGTCCTGTACCATTTTACAATTTTCGCAACAGTTAACGGGATATTAATTGATAAAAATATGCAAATTCGCCCGGCCAATCGCCAAATGCAAGCGCGCGGCTAGATAAGACCGCCCAGCGAGGCGTGTCGCGCGCGTTCGCCGTCGCTAGGCACCCATTGTTTATAATAAGCGGCAATGGTCGTCGCTAGACATTTTGTCGCGAATGGCGTCGAATTTTTAGCTATAATTATTCTTTGAGATATGATTATTCTCTGTTCATATCAAAACGAAATCTTCGAACGAAAAATTTATTTTTGCATGCACGTATGTCGGAAGCATGAGTGCATGCGTGCATATCATGCTTCCGACATACGTGCATGCAAAAATAAATTTTCTTTCGTTCTCTACGCGCGGTAAGAAAATGACAGATTGCTATCATTTCCACACCACCTTGCGGTAGATAGCACGGTGCGTTTTTTTTATAGTGGTTTCTCCAATAGACCTAATCCACTCTAATAATTGCAGCCTTCGAGACCATTACACCGGAAATGGCGCACCGTGCAACGCGTAGCATTGTTCAAAGGGCCGAACTCTGCATACGAGAGGGAGGACGACACTTTGAACAATTTTTGCATTAAAGCATGAGAGTGGATTAGGTCTATTGGAGAAACCACTATAAAAAAAACGCACCATGCTATCTACCGCAAGGTGGTGTGGAAATGATAGCAATCTGTCATTTTCTTACC
>NW_017257786.1:76602-77557 GCF_001594055.1 Mycetomoellerius zeteki
ATTTTTATCAATTAATATCTCGTTAACTATTGTGAAAATTGTAAAATGGTAGAGGACTTTTCTTCTCAGTTTAGTCCATTCTACCCCTCTGCGAGAGATTTTTCATTAATTATCAAACACCCTGTATATATGTATATGCTTACGAAATTGTACAATTATTCCTAAATTATACTGTAGAAATAGTGCAACATGAAATATTACACATTTAGTGTGACAAAATTTTAAATATAACGGTTTTTTAAATAATCCCAGACAGAATAAACTTTCAAGGGACATCTTATAGACATTTTGAGAACGTTCTAAAAACGTTCGAATGTCTTAAAGGATATTCGGATATTCCTAGAACGTCCCGCGAATAAAATGTACTGAGTGGAATTATAAAATATTTATATCTCAAATTTGAATTTGCTTAATTTTTGACAAATGTTATTTAGAAATTTTATTCCGATAAAGCTGCTGCGTTATGGCGTATCATCTTAGCATTGTAAAATTTTTGTCAATTCAATGCCATTATTGTGCAATATTTACTCATTATGCCGATCGAAGTCAATGTTATAGATTCAATTGTAAGGAAGTATAGTTTTAAGGAGACTATAAATGAAGGTGAACATAATGATTCAGTAAAAATAAAAATATTCTTTCAAGGCTTACTAGATTAAATCAAACAACACTTTCAACAAGCCTTTATGAGCCAACACTAGATTTTAATGTGAAAATTAAAATTACATGGATGTACAATGTAGTACAGTACGCAAATATACGTTTCGACCTTTAGTTGAGGTCCTTTTCAATACATTAACACCCTCATTAATTGTCCCTATCTCAAATATAACATTATAGTCAAGTCCTATTGCATCCTGGTCGTCAAAATGGTAAATTTGAAGATTGACAGAAATGCATGGTTATTCATTTAGTACATGTTTCACTGGACTGCTGAGTTCAGTGCAACACCAAG
>NW_017257786.1:77651-78920 GCF_001594055.1 Mycetomoellerius zeteki
AAGAGTGTCTAACAGACAGAAAAAAATCACCTAGTAGAAAATGTCAACGAATCCCATTTAAATAGATAGATTTTAATGCCAAAATGGCAAGATTTGTAAGAACTGCTAGCATAGGAAGAAATGGAATCCCAATCTTCCCTAAAGAAATGGGATTAGGTTGTAGCAATTGTCAATTTCAATGTTCTAGTAAAATATCGATAAATGAAAGGAAAAATATCTTCCAACAATTCTGGGGCCTAAAAGATTATTCACGGTAATCGGATTATATAGCTCTGTATATGATAATAACTGAACTATTTGAAAGAAAAAAAGATTCTTCAAGAAGAGGGCAAGTTTCCCGTAACTTTACGTTAAAAACGGCTGCTGGAAAAATCAAAGTTTGTCGACGGATGTTTCTCAAAATACTTGATCAATAGATTGGAAAATTTTTGTTATGGTTATCGTATCTTTTAATAAAAAAGATAGGATTTTCTACTAAATCAATTTCAAGTGCCAAAGAAAATTATTTATTCATTTTTAATATTTTTGAAAATTGATTTCTTACAATTTTTTAATTATTTTTCAAAATCAACATTGTGTGAAAAAATATGACAATGCATTAATTAAAAAATAATTGCCAACGTTCATAGTAACTAGTTAATAAGTTAAAAGTTAAAAAAGTTAAAGAGAGAGAGAGAGAGAGAAGGAGAGACAGAGTTAATAACTTTTAACTTAATTTAGTTCATTTTTTTTAGATAGATTAATTTTTAACTTAATTTAGTTACTTTTTAACATTAACATATTAACTTTTTCTTTATATTAAAATTTTTTTATTCCTCTAACTGCTAATATTTTTTCCTATAAAATCTTAAAAGAGCATTAAAAAATTAGTTTAGAAAAAATTCAATGATTGTGTGAAGAGCGTTTATTGTGCCTAAAAATGAAAATGGATTGAGCCTGTATTTTTAACACTTTTGCAACTGGCGATTTTGAGGCGATATTCATAGTTGAATGCTGTATATAATTTTCAATAATGTATAGTTAAATCTTGTTATTTACTTAAAAACTCTAATGATATGTATCATTCGTATAAAAGATTTGATATCAACAATTGGCCCCAAGTTAAATTCCATGTAATTCGGACTTTAATTGTGTACAAACTTACCTTTTTAAAAAAAAGGTAAAAAAAGCGCTAAGCGTGCATGCTTCTCGTATGGAAACCACCATTTGGGCCGGTTTCACCAACGTCAATTACTTAATCGGCCGTGGAACTGATGACTAATTGCGTTT
>NW_017257786.1:81932-83976 GCF_001594055.1 Mycetomoellerius zeteki
CTTCCTCGACAGCGAACATGTAGACAACACCTAGACACTTAATTCCTCGACGGCGAACACCTAGGCATCCACTTCCTCAACGGCGAATATCTAGACACTCATTTCCTCGACGGCGAACATCTAGACACCAACTTCCTCGACGACAAACATCTAGACGCTTAATTCCTCGACGACGAACACCTAGACGTTTAATTCCTCGACGGTGAACATCTAGACACCCTCTTCCTCGACGCTATAAATACCTAGATCTTCAACGACAATCTCGATATTTCATTTCAATTTTAATTAATATTTCATTTTAATTTTAATTAATAATTTGCGCTGACTAATAATTTAATTAATAATAGTGTGCGTCACATCGTATTTTTAAACCACGCGCGCGTCAAATTGTATGTATATATGTGATGACATATATATATATACTCCTTGCATAACGAATGTCAGAAGGACACGAAACTAGCGCTCCTTGCGTAAAGAATGTCAGACGGAGACAAAAGGAATGCGGTCGACGACGACAATAATAATGATGATAATGACAATGACGACGACGTATCTGAAACTGTCTTCTAAAAAGTAGCAGTTCGGAACTTTGCATCGCGATATCTCCGCTCGTAGGGCACGTAGGAAAAAAATGAAAGAAATTTTATTATATAATCCGAGCGGTAGCTATCGATTGAGCGTATATAGAACTCGATCAGATCAGCCGTTATTGAGATCTGATAATCTCTATCTGCCGCAACTCGCCGGCTCACGTAAAGTATCCACGGCAGTGTCGCTGCGCTTTGGCTTAGCGCCGAGACACTACCGTGTCTCCAGATATAGCTTCGTTATTTGAATGGGCGTGAATATAAGAAATATTACTTCAATATTACTTCAATGCCATAATAATTTGTTTTCTACACATTTCTATGCATTTTGAGGAAATATGAGAAAAGCAATATGATTGATAAAAGTGTTCAATTACTGTGAAGAAGTAATTATATGATTATTTACAGATTTTCCGATTTTCACTAAAAAATAATGATTTAATATAACTTTGAATGAATCAACCCTGATAATTGCACAGGTATTTCCATCGACGAATCAAAAAGGTGACGAAAAAGAGAATTCTTTAAATAGCTGCTTCATACCCAGCGACAATTGAGAGAAACATTCAAACAAGTCAAAAAGACTTCCAGAACGAGTAACTGAAAGTGTAATGGAACACATTCGATCTTTCCCGACTGTAAAGTCACACTACACGACACTGTCGCCAGACAACCAGTAAACAGTATCTCTCAGAGAATTGATACCTTCAGGATATGTACCGAAAGTATAAAATTTGAATGGAAGAAAACGGCGATTACAATATTGCTAGCGAATATCGGTATAGAACAATTTTCAATCAAAATTCAATTTGGAATTTCATAAACCAAGAAAAGACCTGTGCGATCAGTGTACAGCTTTTTTTTATCTAACTGAACACCAAAAAAAAAGACGCACAAGCCATATATGATCTCTACGTTTAAAATAAAGAGCACTGATGGCACAAGATATAGAAGATGCTAAAGGAAAACTATCAATTTGTGTGGCCTGTTTTGATATTCAATAAAATTTGTTGTCAACTTCTCGTTTGCACGTGTCCGTTATGTATTATAAACGAAAATTTTCAGTGTACAATTTTACAGTTTACAATTTAGTGACTAAGGAAGGTATATGTCATGTTTGGAACGAAAGTTACTGGCAAGGGGACTAATGAAATCAGCAGCTGTTTGTGGCGATACATCAAAATAAAGGTGGAATCTGGAGTGAACGAATTCCGATTTTACAGCGACAATGTGGAGCTCAAAATCGGAATAAAATGTTATTTTCTGTGTACAGTAGGACGCGTCTGTGAAGTTAGCACCCCAACATTGAAATTCCATAGTTCTGATTAGAGTTCCCATTTCCTTTTGTCGATACAAAGAGTTCTCTATAATTTATAACAAGAGTTCCGCTTAATAACTATTTTTAAACAATTTTTTAAAAATGGGGTGCTAACTTCTCAGCGAAATTCGAGATCGAA
>NW_017257786.1:84061-86790 GCF_001594055.1 Mycetomoellerius zeteki
TTAAGGGGTTACATGGGTCTTGATATTTCAAAAAATTCATTTTTTTGATAATTTTTTATATAAAAGTACAAAATGTCAGAAGGAGTTTTACTATATGGTCCTGGAATTGATGATTCCATGTAAGTTGAAATAAAAAATTGTTATCTCTGTTTTATTCCTCTTTAAAACTTTAAACGCGTTTTTCTCAAAACCACTTTTTCAACATCGGTAGTCAAAATTTCTCCAAAACTATTGCACCGATTGACTTGCACTTTTACACACTTCTTTTAAACATGTTTTTGTAGTCCCTGATCGAAGGATTTATTTTACCTTCGATTACAACTCATTTTACAAGCCAATACATAGCCTAATTTTATGCAAAAAATGACACTTTTTGTAGAAAACGCTACAAAAAATTCATTTTTCAACTTTTTCCTTTTTCCATCGATCAGGGACAATAAATACTCACCTACTTTAAGAAAAAATTTTGATTTTTGATTTCAGATGAAAATTGACAAAGTTATGCTGACTACCGCGAAGGCACTTTTTTATGGACAGTCTACTTAAAAATGTTGCCAACGCCTTAATTTTCAATATTTTTCATTGTAGTTTTCACCAAATATTGTTCACATGTTGTACTTTACATACAAAAAAAAAGAAATTGTCTTCTTCATTTAGTATCTTTTAAAAAAATTAGACAAAATAAGATTTTTTTTGGCCTTCAAGACCCATGTAACCCCTTAATAGCTCTATTTTGCGAATATCTAGAGTTCCTGATACATAAAAAACAATATTGACAAACAAATTTATAAAAAAAATAAAGAATTTTTTATCACTTCTTGAATTCTGCGTATCTCGAAAACCGTTGGTCCAATCGCTTTGTCACCTAGTACTTTTCGATAGAACTTGTTGAGAACTACCCAAAACAATAATCAGAACTACTGGCACCCTCAAAAAATTTTTCGACGTCGGACTTAGAAAATTTTCAACTACATATCAAATATCTTATATCTCGCAAACCGTTGATCCAATCGCTTTGTCACCTGATATTTTTCGACAGAACTCGTCGAGAACTACACAGAACTCTAATTAGAACTACTAGTACTCTCAAAAAATTTTTTTATCACTTTTTGTATTTCACGTATTTTGAAAATCGTTGGTCCAATCGCTTTGTCACCTGATACTTTTCGACACAACTCGTCGAGAACTACACAGAACTCTAATCAGAACTACTGGCACTCTCAAAAAATTTTTTTCCATCTATAGTAATTGAAATACGTTTTTAAATGAAATTGTATGGAAAATGTTAATCAATTTTCTTTGTTTCTATTTTGTAGTTTTCACTTATAAATTGTATAAAATGTGAAATTTTTCATTATATATACTTCTTTGTATTTAAAGATTTTGTTGAAATAACGAGTTGTTATTTTGAAAAAATGGTTCTCGTACGATAATAATAGAAAATTTTTAGGAATTTTTAGTATAAACTGTTAAATTAATTCTAAGCATTTCAATAATCTTAATGGATATTTGTGTACAACTGTATAAGTAAAATAGAAATAAATAAAATGGGTTAACATTCTTCATATAATTTCATTTAAAAACGCATCTCAATTACTATAGATGGAAATTCTTCCAACGAGCATGTATAAATATACAATATTAAGAAATAATAAAAAAGATTTGTATGAAGCAAATTGATGCATTTGAAATTAAAGAAACATAAGTAGAATCAAATGTAGATTGCAGTTTCCATTCAAAGGCACCGACAGATGTGTGCGAAGACGACATAGGCAGATTTCTAATAAAAGACACAGATGACAGTGTAACACAATGAACCGTTACATCCTTGTGCAGCAATGTAAAAAAAATGAAATGATCACCGTTACACAATATCATTTACTGAAAAGCTCTCGCAATTAACATTCGACGAATGGAAACAAATTAGATCTGTAAAAATTATCTAATATGATAAGAAAATATGCGGTATTTTAAATGCTCTCAGCAAAACATTATGTAGTTGCAATAAAAACGTGACTTCCAAAAATTATACTGAAATTCTAATAACTCGTCGGAACTCAAATTAGTCGAATTTCGCGAGAGTAGTTGTTCCCTTCGAAATTGTTCCAGGAATGAACTTCTTCATTTAAGCCAGCTGATTTTCTGCCATTATAATTTTTTACAGTTTTAAAATATGTATTATACTATTTAAAACTGCCGTCAATTACTGCAACTCTAAAATGTATAAATATCAGTCTACTTACAACATTCTTTAAACATAAAAAAGAATAGACACAAATAACGCTAAAGCGTCTCCCCCTGTATGCACCTTCATACATATATGAGACGCCATATTATTATAAAGCCGTTTGAGTGGCCAGATCTGGATCTAAGTCCGATGTCGAAAAATTTTTTAAGAGTTCCAGTAGTTCTGATTATCGTTTCGGGCAGTTCTCGATGAGTTCTATCGAAATGTATTAGGTGACAAAGCGATTGGACCAACGATTTTCAAAATACGTGAAATTCAAAAAGTGATAAAAAAATTTTTTGATAGTACCAGTAGTTCTGATTAGAGTTCTGTGTAGTTCTCGACGAGTTCTGTCGAAAAGTATCAGGTGACAAAGCGATTGGATCAACGGTTTGCGAGATATGAGATATTTGATATGTAGTTGAAAATTTTCTAAGTCCGACGTCGAAAAATTTTTTGAGGGTGCCAGTAGTTCTGATTATTGTTTTGGGTAGTTCTCAAC
>NW_017257786.1:86948-98243 GCF_001594055.1 Mycetomoellerius zeteki
TTAAGCTACTCAGAAGTATTCGATCTCGAATTTCGCTGAGAAGTTAGCACCCCATTTTTTAAAAATTATTTAAAAATTGTTATGAACTTAATTTCGCATTAAAAAATACAGAGAACTCTTCGTCTCGTCAAAAGGAAACCGCTCAGAACTATTCGATCTCGAATTTCGCTGAGAAGTTAGCATCCCATTTTTTAAAAATTATTTAAAAATAGTTATTAAGCGGAACTCTTGTTATAAATTATAGAGAACTCTTCGTATCGACAAAAGGAAACGGGAATCAGCTCTAATCAGCACTATGGAATTTCAATGTTGGGGTGCTAACTTCACAGACGCCAGTAGGACATTCACAAAATATGGAGTTAAGATAACACACAGGTAGATGTATGACCCCTGAGGATATTAAATCTTCTAGTATTAGAAATTAATTTGTTATAAGCTTTTCCGTAATATGCTGCAAAAGATATGATTAACACAACCGGTTACCTAAAGTGTATCTGTGCGGATATATATATTTCTTAAATTATCATTTTTGAAAGTATTGAATTAAAGTAATTAAAAGTATAAAGAATCATTAACTAATACTTATTTCATTAATAATTTATCAAAAAACGATCAAATGTGCACACACGCGCACACACGCGCGCGCGCGCGCGCATGCACGCACTGCAATAATTAATATATAAATAACAATAATAAAAAGATTAAGTAAGACATCGAAATAAAATTGGCTTGAATTAATTTTTGTAATTAATATATTTTTATTCATATCCATTACTAGTTTTACTATTATCACTTATCAATCTTACATTAGTATCATTTAATTATTGTAATAAAATTTGAGGTAGTATAAGTTAGGAAACTTGCCAGTGTTCATAAAAATATCCATTAAATTTTTACAATAATTGTAAATATGTATACACAATGTAAAATATTCTATAATAAATTTTCCTTTATAAAAATTTATAATAAAATTAGATGATCGCGTTATTATCCAATTACATAAAATGATTATCAATTAATATTAGACTATTTGATTTTTTTAAACTAACTGCTAACATCCATAAAACAAGACGTAGACTATTATATTTTTGTCTATATTACTCATTTCTTACGTATTTTATATTATTATTACTGAATATTGCCTATATTAAATAATAATGTAAAATATTAATGACGTACGTACGATTTAGGCGACCAGTACGCACTCGGCAATTCTTCCCTAAATTGATCAAAAATTGACATCATAATATATGTACCTGATTTTTTAAAATGCTGATAACATACACAAAACAAGATGAAGAACTTGTTAAATTTTTGTCGATATTATTTATTTTTCATTTATATCATATTTTTGTCAATAAATATTGCTTATAATAAGTAGAAATGTGAAATATTGAGAAGGTATACGCTTTAGGAGATCGGTACTCATGACAACTCTCTCTTACGTATTATTATGAATTGCATGATTTTGTCGGTTACTACCGACAAAGACATAGACTACATAGAGAATAGACTGCACAATCCGTGTATCAAAATGGTCGATAAAAGTAAGAGAGAGGGACTGTGGAAGACAGCCATCTCTATCTCTTTCCATTCAACAGTTGAATGGGAGAGTGAATGAGATGGAGATTGGCCGTCTTCCACGGTCCCTCCCTCTTATTATTAACGACATTTGAATACTACTTATTGTTAGATATGGATCGTGCAGTCCATTCTCCATGTCTTTGGTTACTACAGTTGATTAAATTTTAATGTTAGATATTTAGAAAAGGGTCATACATACAATGAAGGAGATTCTATGCATGCAAGAATCGAAAACTCGTGTAAAAATGCGTCGGTTTTTACGCAACCGCAGTGGTGTGAAATCATGAGAACGGCAAAAGTACAAGAACCTTCTTATCTTGTTCACGAGATGAACCAAGATGAAATATTTAATTTCAGCGAATTGTCTAATGATGAAAAATGGCAAAATATTAAAATAATGAATTTGAAGGAAATATCTGTGCAGCCAAATACTGGAAAAATTTACTTCAAGTATAACTATGAAGAAAATTTGCGCATGTGTGATCTATCTTCATGTATTTCTCGATATGTCATGTCATGTATAACACCGTTTACGGCTCAGGCGTCGATATATTATGAGGTAAAATAAATAAGATAAATATTAAAAATGTAAATACTTAATGAAATTACTTAATGTAACTTAAAGTAAAACGTTCATTTATTAGTAAATAGAATTTTACAGGGTGTGGAAAAAGTCCCGGACCACTTAAATATCTTGAAAAGTAATCATTTTTGAGAAAAATGTTTTATACAAAAGTTGTAGGGTTGAAAATGATCTATTGACTGACCTTATCAATTTGACCTTGGATGGCGCCACCAAGGTCAAGTCAAGGTCAAATCGATTTTTTTAAACGAAACACCCTATTTTTTATTTTAGAATCTAATAGCTGAGGTCAGGAGCTTTTCAAAACACTTTAATAAAGGCTCTTTTTAATCAGTACTTTTCAAGTTATGAGAGTTGAAAGTTACGGAACTGCCGGCATTATCTAATTGTAAGTTATTACGTAGAAATTGCCCGACTGGATTTATGAGTCATGTATGTGCCCGCGAATGTCTGTATCTCTATCTCCTCCTCTCTCCTACCCTTTACTTCTCCTTCCCTCATACTCCTTTCCATCCCCCCTCCCTCCTTCCCACCCTTTCAACAAAAACTGGAGATTACATAAGCTAGAGATCTCTCCTGTCAAGTTCACTCTTTCTGTGACCTGCGATTGAGAAGGTATACTTTTTCGTGATATACGTACTCCGTTCTGAGATTGCTTATCGCCACAGTTATCTTTGTTTATAAAGTATTTATTTAAATTACTTTATAATGTTTACTGAACAGGAGCGTATATCCCTTTTAATGATATTATAGGATAGGGTGATCGTAGGAGATCTTACGCACACGTGACAGAACTTTTCAATCAAACTTTTAGGAATGAGGACAATAGTATATCTAAATCGATTGTTATTCGTACTGTACAACGTTTTGAAGAAATGGGTTTTTTAAAAGACCATAATAGACAAGGTAGACCAGCAATAGTGACAAATCCTGATAAAAGATTTAATGTTCTACAGTCTTTTATCGTAATTCAATTCGTAAAGTTGCACAACACGACATCGATCCTATGTCAGTTCATAAAATTCTAAAAAAGGAGAAATTTATCCATATAAGATCCATCTGGCGCAGGAACTATGTGAAGATGATTTTGATCGTCGCATTGAATTTTGCAAAAGTATGATGTTAAATATCGACCTTTTTAAAAAAAAGGTAAAAAAAGCGCTAAGCATGCGTGCTTCTCGTGTAGAACCACCATTTGGGCTGGTTTCATCAACGTCAATTACTTAATCGGCCGTGGAATCGACCGTGGAACTAATGATAATTGCGTTTGTTGTTTAGTAGAATTGACCATTTACGGTTAACAGTTAATCACCGATTAGGATTAATCGAGTTGATGAAATTCTTTATTATATGATACATTCCAACTCAAGTTATAATGGCTTTATTCCCCTTCAAAAATTATTATCATTATATCACAAAATTTACTAAATCTAATGATATATGTAGCATCTGTATAAAAGACTTGATATCAACAATTGTGGCGCCAAGTTAAATTCTGTTAATTTAATTAAATTTATCAAAACATATGTTTCATCTGTATAAAAGATTTGATATCAACGATTGTGGCGCCAAGTTAAATTCTGTTAATTTAATTGAATTTATCAAAATTTTATGTATTATTCGTAAAAAATATTTGATAGCCAAATTAAATAATTTGTACAAACGATTTGATATCAACAACTGTGGCGCCAAGTTAAATTCTACTACAAAATAAATAAGAAATAAAACCTAAATGATACTATCTTTATTATTTACTTAATCCAAATGGTACTATCTTTAATTTTTATACAATGAAATCTAAGAGTATACGTGTACTTATTGAGGAATCTTCTTGTTTCAATCCAAATGGTTAAATTCTTCTCAAATGAAATTATCAGATCACAATTCATTCAAAGACATTTCCTCTTCCAACTAAAGTAGTGGTTATTTAATTACAATTCATTCAAAGATTTTCTCTACCAACTAAAGTAGTGGTTATTTAATTCTCCTTCAAAACATTATACAAAACATTACAAAATTGCGTTACTTTACTCAATTTAAGTGTTACCACAAAAAATTAATTAATTAAAGAATTAACCGTATAAAATGAAAAAATTTAATTTAAATAGAAAAATTTTTCATGTAAAAACACTTGGCGCTGCTAGATCTCGATATAATGACATGGTAGTCTAGTAATAAAACATGAATGTAAATAAAAATAAGAATATAATACTTAAAAAAATAATATAAATAAGAAGCATATTAATAAGAAAAGTCAGAATCATATTAAAAAATATGAGTATTTAGAAAATTTGAGAAGAATTTAACCATTTGGATTGAAACAAGAAGATTCCTCAATAAGTACACGTATACTCTTAGATTTCATTGTATAAAAATTAAAGATAGTACCATTTGGATTAAGTAAATAATAAAGATAGTATCATTTAGGTTTTATTTCTTATTTATTTTGTAGTAGAATTTAACTTGGCGCCACAGTTGTTGATATCAAATCGTTTGTACAAATTATTTAATTTGGCTATCAAATATTTTTTACGAATAATACATAAAATTTTGATAAATTCAATTAAATTAACAGAATTTAACTTGGCGCCACAATCGTTGATATCAAATCTTTTATACAGATGAAACATATGTTTTGATAAATTTAATTAAATTAACAGAATTTAACTTGGCGCCACAATTGTTGATATCAAGTCTTTTATACAGATGCTACATATATCATTAGATTTAGTAAATTTTGTGATATAATGATAATAATTTTTGAAGGGGAATAAAGCCATTATAACTTGAGTTGGAATGTATCATATAATAAAGAATTTCATCAACTCGATTAATCCTAATCGGTGATTAACTGTTAACCGTAAATGGTCAATTCTACTAAACAACAAACGCAATTATCATTAGTTCCACGGTCGATTCCACGGCCGATTAAGTAATTGACGTTGATGAAACCAGCCCAAATGGTGGTTCTACACGAGAAGCACGCATGCTTAGCGCTTTTTTTACCTTTTTTTTAAAAAGGTCGATATTTAACATCATACTTTTGCAAAATTCAATGCGACGATCAAAATCATCTTCACATAGTTCCTGCGCCAGATGGATCTTATATGGATAAATTTCTCCTTTTTTAGAATTTTATGAACTGACATAGGATCGATGTCGTGTTGTGCAACTTTACGAATTGAATTACGATAAAAGACTGTAGAACATTAAATCTTTTATCAGGATTTGTCACTATTGCTGGTCTACCTTGTCTATTATGGTCTTTTAAAAAACCCATTTCTTCAAAACGTTGTACAGTACGAATAACAATCGATTTAGATATACTATTGTCCTCATTCCTAAAAGTTTGATTGAAAAGTTCTGTCACGTGTGCGTAAGATCTCCTACGATCACCCTATCCTATAATATCATTAAAAGGGATATACGCTCCTGTTCAGTAAACATTATAAAGTAATTTAAATAAATACTTTATAAACAAAGATAACTGTGGCGATAAGCAATCTCAGAACGGAGTACGTATATCACGAAAAAGTATACCTTCTCAATCGCAGGTCACAGAAAGAGTGAACTTGACAGGAGAGATCTCTAGCTTATGTAATCTCCAGTTTTTGTTGAAAGGGTGGGAAGGAGGGAGGGGGGATGGAAAGGAGTATGAGGGAAGGAGAAGTAAAGGGTAGGAGAGAGGAGGAGATAGAGATACAGACATTCGCGGGCACATACATGACTCATAAATCCAGTCGGGCAATTTCTACGTAATAACTTACAATTAGATAATGCCGGCAGTTCCGTAACTTTCAACTCTCATAACTTGAAAAGTACTGATTAAAAAGAGCCTTTATTAAAGTGTTTTGAAAAGCTCCTGACCTCAGCTATTAGATTCTAAAATAAAAAATAGGGTGTTTCGTTTAAAAAAATCGATTTGACCTTGACTTGACCTTGGTGGCGCCATCCAAGGTCAAATTGATAAGGTCAGTCAATAGATCATTTTCAACCCTACAACTTTTGTATAAAACATTTTTCTCAAAAATGATTACTTTTCAAGATATTTAAGTGGTCCGAGACTTTTTCTACACCCTGTATAACAATAGAGAAAGCGCATTGATTTACGCATTGATAACTCTAAGCTTGTTCTTTGCCACTGCACTAGACTGCACTAAAACTTTTTATTTCGCTTTCGTTAAATTTCAAATATATTTAAAATCACAACAACGTGGCACAAATTATAAACAATAAATAAAGAAGCAGATAGCCACACGCAGTATATCAGTAGCGAGAATCACATATTTAAAACATCATTGTTAAAACATAAAATCATAAACGTTTCGGCCAAGATATGGTCATCACAGACGTAAAACTTTTATCAAGCAATTTTAAGTTGGGAAATTTGGGGGGATTATTAATATTTCAGATTTGATTGCGTTGAAAGTCCGACAACCATATCGGTACGCAATTATAATTTCTGAAATTAATTCATTTAAATGAATTTAGAATAGTTCAACATCTTAACGTTCAGACCGTTAGTGGTGCTTCTTAGTTTAAAATATTGTCGTTAACATAAGCGGTCTTTCAATCTTATTATTGTTTTATCAAGCAAAATATTCTCTCTCCTCATCATTACATCTCTTAACAACGCAATAATTATTGCTTGAAAATCACAGAATCTGGAAATTTTGTGATAACACGGCGATCATTAACACATTGACCGAATACATAGAAGATCAACCTTTGAGTAATATTTCAATTTGCTGAATTAATCTGTGGATATTTAATTATAACTTCAAGTTTTCTATGGCTTAAGAGTTTACATCATTGTATAGCATCACTGACAACTATAAAATATAGATTGACGAATGGCTCTAACTTTGTTTGTAATTATATTTATATTATCTGTGTGTATTAATTATAACCGATAATTGTAACGCGTTTGATTTATCGTTTCGCAATCGACTAATGTTTTTATATAATTTACATATATTCGAATAATGGCCACGAGGGGTTGGTAATTTTTGTACAAAGGCTGGTAATTCAGTGGTAATCCAAACGAAATTTTGGGTAATCCAATGTAATTTTTGGCAAGTCTAAATAATCTTTAGTGTTCTCAGGTAATCTTGTGTAATCTAATAGGAAATCCTAAGTAATCTAAGGGTAATATCAAATAATCTGTAGGTAATTTTAGGAATTCTTAAAGTAATCTCAGATAATCTGAGGTAATCTAAGGTAATCTTTGATTTTTTAGTGAACGTCATTGATGAGCATGTTGTATTTTTTTTACAATAGTATACATTTTTAATCAATTTTTGGAGTTGACGTAAAGGAATTGCTTTTTTATAATCTAGCTCTCAGGCTGTGGATACACAAGCGTTTAAAAATTGCGAAATTGCCAAACTACTTTAAGCAAATTTCTTTGCGTTAGGAAATTTGTCTAAAGTAAATCGTTTAGTTCCTTAAAACGGAATTCTCCCTCCCGAAGTGAACAATGATTTGCATTTATTTCCCTGCTGATAATGGATACAGATGGAATAATGCCGTTCAAATTGGCATGTAAAGTTTCATAAGTCAGGCATCCACCTATTATTCAAAACAAATTTTAAAGAAGTTAAAAATAACTAAAAATACAAATATATAAAAATTACGAAATACATCTCCTTATCTACAATGAAAAGATATGTGCAAAATCTTTTAAAAGATTTTTTATATTGATTATTCTTCGAATTCGTTTTAGAATTGTTGAGAATTGCTGTCTCAAAAAGACTTCGCCGTTTCATCATACGCACACGCGACGCATTTAGCTGCCGAGAAACAATCACATATCGGAAATGCAGTCTTTCGTGTTTCGACACGTTTTCCAGTCTGTGCTTGATGTAAGTTGCGAGACGTTGCCCGCTCTGTTCCTGATACAGTTTTTGCTATTATTTTGTGGTTTTATTATCGAAATCGATCAAAATGGAAAATTCTGAACAATCATCGAGGGAATTACCCGCTGAAATCAATACGAAAAATACAGAATTGGTAAATTTTGACAGTAAATTAAAAATTTTGCCAAGTTATTTGATCGAACTGTTAAAAGAAACAGGATATTACACTGAAAGTTCTCTTCTTTCGATTCACGAAAAAGACATTGAAGAAATAGAAGCCTTTGCAAGAGAGCAACTTCATTTGTTAGTGGATAAAAAAGATTATGTCAAGTATTATGGTCCATTGTTTTCCAAAAAACCTGAAATGTTTAAAATACTAGGAGGATTTAAAAAGCAAATTTTTGAATTGTCCCAACAGTTGCAGAGAGAAACAAAAGCAGGTGATAAAAATGTAGATGATGGAAAGAAAATTAGTCATAAAAGAAAACGAGACGATTTATCTGAGGAAAACTCTGATTTAATCAAACGGACCAAGATAATAGATTTACATTTAGAAATGGAAAAAATTAAAAAATTTATACTGGACTGGATAGAGCAAAAAATAAGTAAGACATCAGATACGAATGAAAATTATTTATTGGAAAAAGCAAAAAATATGAAAATTAAAGTTGAAGCTGGGGATGAAAACCTTATTTTTTCTACTAATTTCTGTTTCAAAATTTAGAAGTTTTTAAGTGGCCGCGAAAAGATGACATTCAAGAAGTTGAGAGTAGATATATATTTTATGGCCCTATTAATATGCAGGGTGTTAATCCTTTAACTATTTCTCAATCTGATAGAAAACTGATTATAAAACAATTCAAAAAAATTAAAAAAAGGTTTTAGTTACATCAGGACTTTAATAATTTTTAAGTACATACACAAAAGTTTTAAGATATTTGTTTTACAAATGTATCTTTTTATTTATACTTAACTTGATTAGACGCAAAATTTTTAATTTAACATTAAGTTGTGATAACAAAGTGTCTAACAAAGAGTCCGTATTACTGTTGTCTTTTTAAATATTTTTTATTTTATAAAATACCTATTAATATTTATTATGTGCTAACTTCACAGAGATTTAATATTTATATTCAATTGGATATTGTTTTGTTAGTATTAAAAAATCTCAAACGTTATGAGTAGTCGAACTTCTCACTATGTATACACATAATACATATTCTTTTTGTAAAATTTATATATTTTTGTGTTCCTGTATGCAATAAATATTTGTTTTGTAAAATTGCGTTTTTTTTAAGCAGTGAAAATCGATCTGAAGAAATAATACTTTAGCTACTCGTATAAGGTAATCTCAGATGAACAAAGTAAATTTGGAAAAATCTCAGATAATCTCAGGTAATCTCAGAAAATATGACGTAATTTTTAATACTCTAAGGTAATCTTGGGTAATATGAGGTAGTATTTGATAATCTGAGGTAGTATTAGATAATCTTAAGTAATCCAAGGTAATTTAAAGGTAATCCGTATCAAGGGTAATTTTTGTACACCATAATCGCTCGTGACCAACCCCTCGAATGGCCATATCTTGGATAAAACGTTTATGATTTTATGTTTTAACAATGATGTTTTAAATATATGACTTTCGCTACTGACATCCTGCGTGTGGCTATCTGCTTCCTTATTTATTGTATTATATATAACTATTTCTTTTTAAGTACAACAAATGTACATTAATTCAGCTACAAAGAACAGCTATAACAACTTCCATCCTTTTTAACTATATTTTTTCACATTTTGCCCTTAGTGAATATTTTTCTCAGAATTTTTAATATAATTTTTTAGAATTTTTGTATATATTTCAGAATTTTTCAAAAATTCTGAATAATTTTGTAACTTTTTAAAAAATTTACCAGATTTTTTTTTGAAAAATCAAATTGAAATACTTTTTAGATGTGTCAAGAAAATCTATTTTCTTTTAGAAATGTAAATTTTGAAACGTTTTAAAATTTCTCATTTCATAATTTCTATAATGAAATCTATAAAATCCGAAAAAGAGCTCAAGATATTTTTTCGGAAATTATAAAATGAGGAATCTTAAAAATTTTAGAATATTTCAGAATTTTCACATATATGAAAAATTTTAAGAAAAGCTATACTGTAGGTACACACACACACACACACACACACACACACACACACACACACACACAAGAGGGGGTAATGTTCGTAGTAACAAAAACTCTTGAGGCACCATAGTTTTATTTTCTACGGATTGGTAATATTTACAAGTAGTAATCCGTTAGTTTGCGCCGATATCATGGTCGATCGAGTGTAAAAGTAGTGTAATTACATGATAATTCGTGAACTGTTCGCGAACTGTCTTCGCGGCTGTCATCGCGGAGGTTTCGTGTTCTGACAGTTATGTGTATCAAGAGGTTAATAACGTCTTCGAGATTACTCAGATAAGTTTCATTAAATATTTTCATTACAAAACCTTTATTCTTACTATTTCATTAAAAATCGATACTTTGTGTTATATATTTTATTTTCAGTTATTGGTTTTCGGTCTAACACTATCAACGGTGTTAAATTGTGTATAGAAAAGAAGGGATTGAAAAAAAAGGAAAATTAAAGGGAAAAAGAGGAAAAAGAAGAAAGAGAGAGAGGGAAAGAAAGAGATGTGGAAGGAAGTATAATCTAAATAAACCTGAATCAGTGGATAATCACTGACAGCAGTCCTAAGGGTGCCATTGGCAATGGCAATCAATTTATCATAATATTTGTAATACAATTGTATTTTATATTTTAGCGGAGCACATAAAAGTATTCAAAATGGGAAGATAGAAACATTTTTTGTATTTAGTTGATGATCGGCGCAAACTAACGGATTACTATTTGTAAATATTACCAATCCGTAGAAAATAAAACTAATATGATGCCTCAAGGGTTTTTGTTGCTACCAACATTACCCCCTCTTTTTTTTATGAAAATTGTCGTGTAATCCACTTTTTTAGTATTTTTAACAAAATATTCTAATTCGTACAAAAATTCTAAGTGTGAGAAAAATTTTCTTTGGGAGCGTATTTAAAGCAATGTGCAAAGCTACCGCTAGAAAAAAAATAGAACAAAAAGTGTGCATCTGTGAATGATAAAACTATAGGAAAAATGATGCAAAAAAAGGAAAAAATAATGTTCAACTCATTGTTGGCACATACACAGCTCTTCGTCGAGTCTTGATTTGGATTCGCCGCTCTTTCGCGGCTCCCCCGC